>NW_024412395.1:80273403-80479472 GCF_014898765.1 Herpailurus yagouaroundi | reverse complement strand
GTATGGCTTATTTCACTTAGCATCACACTCTCCAGTTCCATCCACGTCGCTACAAAAGGCCATATTTCATTTTTTCTCATTGCCACGTAGTATTCCATAGTGTATATAAACCACAATTTCTTTATCCATTCATCAGTTGATGGACATTTAGGCTCTTTCCATTATTTGGCTATTGTTGAGAGTGCTGCTATGAACATTGGGGTACAAGTGCCCCTATGCATCAGTACTCCTGTGTCCCTTGGATAAATTCCTAGCAGTGCTATTGCTGGGTCATAGGGTAGGTCTATTTTTAATTTTCTGAGGAACCTCCACACTGCTTTCCAGAGCGGCTGCACCAATTTGCATTCCCACCAACAGTGCAAGAGGGTTCCCGTTTCTCCACATCCTCTCCAGCATCTATAGTCTCCTGATTTGTTCATTTTGGCCACTCTGACTGGCGTGAGGTGATATCTGAGTGTGGTTTTGATTTGTATTTCCCTGATAAGGAGCGACGCTGAACATCTTTTCATGTGCCTGTTGGCCATCCGGATGTCTTCTTTAGAGAAGTGTCTATTCATGTTTTCTGCCCATTTCTTCACTGGGTTATTTGCTTTTCGGGTGTGGAGTTTGGTGAGTTCTTTATAGATCTTGGATACTAGCCCTTTGTCCGATATGTCATTTGCAAATATCTTTTCCCATTCCGTTGGTTGCCTTTTAGTTTTGTTGATTGTTTCCTTTGCTGTGCAGAAGCTTTTTATCTTCATAAGGTCCCAGTAATTCACTTTTGCTTTTAATTCCCTTGCCTTTGGGGATGTGTCGAGTAAGAGATTGCTACGGCTGAGGTCAGAGAGGTCTTTTTCTGCTTTCTCCTCTAGGGTTTTGATGGTTTCCTGTCTCACATTCAGGTCCTTGATCCATTTTGAGTTTATTTTTGTGAATGGTGTGAGAAAGTGGTGTAGTTTCAACCTTCTGCATGTTGCTGTCCAGTTCTCCCAGCACCATTTGTTAAAGAGACTGTCTTTTTTCCATTGGATGTTCTTTCCTGCTTTGTCAAAGATGAGTTGGCCATACGTTTGTGGGTCTAGTTCTGGGGTTTCTATTCTATTCCATTGGTCTATGTGTCTGTTTTTGTGCCAATACCATGCTGTCTTGATGATGATAGCTTTGTAGTAGAGGCTAAAGTCTGGGATTGTGATGCCTCCTGCTTTGGTCTTCTTCTTCAAAATTACTTTGGCTATTCGGGGCCTTTTGTGGTTCCATATGAATTTTAGGATTGCTTGTTCTAGTTTCGAGAAGAATGCTGGTGCAATTTTGATTGGGATTGCATTGAATGTGTAGATAGCTTTGGGTAGTATTGACATTTTGACCATATTTATTCTTCCAATCCATGAGCAGGGAATGTCTTTCCATTTCTTTAAATCTTCTTCAATTACCTTCATAAGCTTTCTATAGTTTTCAGCATACAGATCCTTTCCATCTTTGGTTAGATTTATTCCTAGGTATTTTATGCTTCTTGGTGCAATTGTGAATGGGATCAGTTTCCTTATTTGTCTTTCTGTTACTTCATTGTTAGTGTATAAGAATGCAACTGATTTCTGTACATTGATTTTGTATCCTGCAACTTTGCTGAATTCATGTATCAGTTCTAGCAGACTTTTGGTGGAGTCTGTCGGATTTTCCATGTATAATATCATGTCATCTGCAAAAAGCGAAAGCTTGACTTCATCTTTGCCAATTTTGATGCCTTTGATTTCCTTTTGTTGTCTGATTGCTGATGCTAGAACTTCCAGCACTATGTTAAACAACAGCGGTGAGAGTGGGCATCCCTGTCGTGTTCCTGATCTCAGGGAAAAAGCTCTCAGTTTTTCCCCGTTGAGGATGATGTTAGCTGTGGGCTTCATAAATGGCTTTTATGATCTTTAAGTATGTTCCTTCTATCCCGACTTTCTCAAGGGTTTTTATTAAGAAAGGGTGCTGGATTTTGTCAAAGGCCTTTTCTGCATCGATTGACAGGGTCATATGGTTCTTCTCTCTTTTTTTGTTAATGTGATGTATCACGTTGATTGATTTGCGAATGTTGAACCAGCCCTGCATCCCAGGAATGAATCCCACTTGATCATGGTGAACAATTCTTTTTATATGCCGTTGAATTCGATTTGCTAGTATCTTATTGAGAATTTTGGCATCCATATTCATCAGGGATATTGGCCTGTAGTTCTCTTTTTTTACTGGTTCTCTGTCTGGTTTAGGAATCAAAGTAATACTGGCTTCATAGAATGAGTCTGGAAGTTTTCCTTCCCTTTCTATTTCTTGGAATAGCTTGAGAAGGATAGGTATTATCTCTGCTTTAAACGTCTGGTAGAACTCCCCTGGGAAGCCATCTGGTCCTGGACTCTTATTTGTTGGGAGATTTTTGATAACCGATTCAATTTCGGTGATGGGTCTGTTCAAGCTTTCTATTTCCTCCTGATTGAGTTTTGGAAGAGTGTGGGTGTTCAGGAATTTGTCCATTTCTTCCAGGTTGTCCAATTTGTTGCCATATAATTTTTCATAGTATTCCCTGATAATTGTTTGTATCTCTGAGGGATTGGTTGTAATAATTCCATTTTCATTCATGATTTTATCTATTTGGGTCATCTCCCGTTTCTTTTTGAGAAGCCTGGCTAGAGGTTTGTCAAATTTGTTTATTTTTTCAAAAAACCAACTCTTGGTTTCGTTGATCTGCTCTACAGTTTTTTTAGATTCTATATTGTTTATTTCTGCTCTGATCTTTATTATTTCTCTTCTTCTGCTGGGTTTAGGCTGCCTTTGCTGTTCTGCTTCTATTTCCTTTAGGTGTGCTGTTAGATTTTGTATTTGGGATTTTTCTTGTTTCTTGAGATAGGCCTGGATTGCAATGTATTTTCCTCTCAGGACTGCCTTTGCTGCGTCCCAGAGCGTTTGGATTGTTGTATTTTCATTTTCGTTTGTTTCCATATATTTTTTAATTTCTTCTCGAATTGCCTGGTTGACCCACTCATTCGTTAGTAGGGTGTTCTTTAACCTCCATGCTTTTGGAGGTTTTCCAGACTTTTTTCTGTAGTTGATTTCAAGCTTCATAGCATTGTGGTCTGAAAGTATGCATGGTATGATTTCAATTCTTGTAAACTTATGAAGGGCTGTTTTGTGACCCAGTATATGATCTATCTTGGAGAATGTTCCATGTGCACTCGAGAAGAAAGTATATTCTGTTGCTTTGGGATGCAGAGTTCTAAATATATCTGTCAAGTCCATCTGATCCAATGTATCATTCAGGGCCCTTGTTTCTTTATTGACCGTGTGTCTAGATGATCTATCCATTTCTGTAAGTGGGGTGTTAAAGTCCCCTGCAATTACCACATTCTTATCAATAAGGTTGCTTGTGTTTATGAGTAATTGTTTTATATATTTGGGCGCTCCGGTATTCGGCGCATAGACATTTATAATTGTTAGCTCTTCCTGATGGATAGACCCTGTCACTATTATATAATGTCCTTCTTCATCTCTTGTTACAGCCTTTAATTTAAAGTCTAGTTTGTCTGATATAAGTATGGCTACTCCAGCTTTCTTTTGGCTTCCAGTAGCATGATAAATAGTTCTCCATCCCCTCACTCTCAATCTAAAGGTGTCCTCAGGTCTAAAATGAGTCTCTTGTAGACAGCAAACAGATGGGTCTTGTTTTTTTATCCATTCTGATACCCTATGTCTTTTGGTTGGCGCATTTAATCCATTTACATTCAGTGTTATTATAGAAAGATATGGGTTTAGAGTCATTGTGATGTCTGTATGTTTTATGCTTGTAGTGATGTCTCTGGTACTTTGTCTCACAGGGTCCCCCTTAGGATCTCTTGTAGGGCTGGTTTAGTGGTGACAAATTCCTTCAGTTTCTGTTTGTTTGGGAAGACCTTTATCTCTCCTTCTATTCTAAATGACAGGCTTGCTGGATAAAGGATTCTCGGCTGCATATTCTTTCTGTCTGGCAAACTGAAAATCTCGTGCCAACTCTTTCTGGCCTGCCAAGTTTCAAAAGAGAGATCAGTCACGAGTCTTATAGGTCTCCCTTTATATGTGAGGGCACGTTTACCCCTTGCTGCTTTCAGAATTTTCTCTTTATCCTTGTATTTTGCCAGTTTCACTATGATATGTCGTGCAGAAGATCGATTCAAGTTACGTCTGAAGGGAGTTCTTTGTGCCTCTTGGATTTCAATGCCTTTTTCCTTCCCCACTTCAGGGAAGTTCTCAGCTATTATTTCTTCAAGTACCCCTTCAGCACCTTTCCCTCTCTCTTCCTCCTCTGGGATACCAATTATGCGTATATTATTTCTTTTTAGTGTATCACTTAGTTCTCTAATTTTCCCCTCATACTCCTGGATTTTTTTATCTCTCTTTTTCTCAGCTTCCTCTTTTTCCATAACTTTATCTTCTAGTTCACCTATTCTCTCTTCTGCCTCTTCAATCCGAGCTGTGGTGGTTTCCATTTTGTTATGCATTTCATTTAAAGCGTTTTTCAGCTCCTCGTGACTGTTCCTTAGTCCCTTGATCTCTGTAGCAAGAGATTCTCTGCTGTCAGCTATACTGTTTTCAACCCAGCGATTAATTTTATGACTATTATTCTAAATTCACTTTCTGTTATATTATTTAAATCCTTTTTGATCAGCTCATTAGCTGTTGTTATTTCCTGGAGATTCTTCTGAGGGGAATTCTTCCGCTTGGTCATTTTGGATAGTCCCTGGCGTGGTGAGGACCTGCAGGGCACTCCCCCTGTGCTGTGGTGTATAACTGGAGTTGGTGGGTGGAGCCGCAGTCAGACCTGATGTCTGCCCCCAGCCCACCGCTGGGGCCACAGTCAGACTGGTGTGTGCCTTCTCTTCCCCTCTCCTAGGGGCGGGATTCACTGTGGGGTGGGGTGGCCTGTCTGGGCTACTTGCACACTGCCAGGCTTGTGATGCTGGGGATCTGGTGTCTTAGCTGGGGTGGGTAGGCAAGGTGCACAGGGGCAGGAGGGGCAGGCTTAGCTTGCTTCTCCTTAGGTGATCCACTTCAGGAGGGGCCCTGTGGCAGCAGGAGGGAGTCAGATCCGCTGCCGGAGGTTTGGCTCCGCAGAAGCGCAGAGTTGGGTGTTTGCGCGGAGCGAGCAAGTTCCCTGGCAGGAACTGGTTCTCTTTGGGATTTTGGCTGGGGGATGGGCGGGGAAGATGGCGCTGGCGAGCGCCTTTGTTCCCCACCGAACTGAGCTCTGCCGTCCGGGGGCTCAGCAGCTTTCCTTCCCTTTGTCCTCCAGCCTTCCCGCTTTCTGAGCAGAGCTGTTAACTTATGACCTCCCAGCCGCTAAGTCGCGCTTGCTGTCGGAACACAGTCCGTCAGGCCCCTCCGCTTTTTGCAAGCCAGACTTGTGGGCTCTGCTTGGCCGGCGAGCCGCCCCTCCGCCCCGGCTCCCTCCCGCCAGTCCGTGGAGCGCGCACCGCCTCGCCGCCCTTCCTACCCTCTTCCGTGGGCCTCTCGTCTGCGCTTGGCTCCGGCGACTCTGTTCTGCTAATCCTCTGGTGGTTTTCTGGGTTATTTAGGCAGGTGTAGGTGGAGTCTAAGTGATCAGCAGGACGCGCGGTGAGCCCAGCGTCCTCCTACGCCGCCATCTTCCTCATCTACACATTCTTCTCGAGTGCGCATAGAACAGGCTCCAGAATAGATCACATGTTGGGTCATACCCCTCAACAGGTACAAAAATATTGAGATCATAACCATGCATATTTTCGGATTACAATGGTATGAAACTTGAAATCAACCACAAGAAAAAATTTGGAAGGCCCTCAAATACGTGGAGGTTAAAGAACATCCTACTAAAGAATGAATGGGTTAACCAGGAAATTGAAGAAGAAATTTAAAAATACATGGAGGCAAATGAAAAGGAAAACATGACAGTCCAATCCTCTTGAGATGCAGCAAAGGCAGTCCTAAGAGGAAAATACATTGCAATTAAGGCCTATCTCAAGAAGCAAGAAAGGTCGCAAATATACAACCTACCTAATTTTCTATCCATCTGGGATTTTAAGGGGGAGAGGAAGAGATCATCCCCACAGCCCCTTGGTCCTTTTAAACCATAGCTTCCCCCACCCTCCTCCGCCACCGTGCCCCAGTACAATCAGGGCTCTGGTGGGCTTTCAGATCCTGGCCTTGCTGAGGTCACAAGCTCACTGTGACAAGTGGGACTGCCAGTTATGGCATCAGGATCCACTAGTTATGGTGTCCAGACCCTTCTTTGTTGTGGGCTTTTAAGTTGGAGGGGGAGAGAGCTCCTTGGCTCTTTTAAATCCTGTTTTGTTTTGTTTTGTTTTTGTTTTGTTTTGTTTTGTTTTGTTTTGTTTTGCTGTGCCCCAGTGCAATTGGGGCTAGAGTGGTC
This sequence comes from Herpailurus yagouaroundi, assembly GCF_014898765.1. Lineage (NCBI taxonomy): Eukaryota > Metazoa > Chordata > Mammalia > Carnivora > Felidae > Herpailurus > Herpailurus yagouaroundi. The sequence goes on along the minus strand of NW_024412395.1, from coordinate 80,473,078 downwards.
TTGTAGACCAAGGGCTTGCTGAGATCACAAGTTTGCTGTGACAACTAGACCTACCCATTATCATGTCTGGACACTGCTGTGGTCTAGGCTTTGTTGTCTCTTTTATATACTAGTTGCTCTTTTAAACTGCAGCTTTTTTTCTGTGCCTAAGAACAGGAATCTGTTCCAGGTTCCTCAGTATTATCCCTTCCTACTGCCATTTGCAGTATCCTGGGGTTTGGACTTCCCCTTTGTTACCGTGGCTCTGTTTCTCTTGCTGTTTTCCTGCTCTTCTCTCTGTCTTTGGTTTTCAGAAGCTGTTCAGTCAGCCCTCAGATTTTCTTCAAGAGGAATTGTTCTATTAATAGGTGTAATTTTACGTGTTCTGTGGAGGAAGTGAGTTTTTCAAGGTTTTCTTCCTATAGGTCACCATCATGGACCAGAACCTCTTAATTGTGTTTTATCCTCTTTTCTTGATTAAGTTAGTTAGTGGTTGGTTTATTTTTTGACTCTAGATTACTTTGAGAATGGATATATTAACAGTATTGAATCCTTCCATCCATGAATATGAAATATTTATCATGAATTTAGATCTTCTTTAATTTCATTCAGAAATGTTTTGCAGTTTTTAGTGTACAAGTCTTAATATTTCTTCTGTTTATTGTTTCTTCTGTTAATATTACTACATTCCTTCTATTACATTTATTTCCAAGTATTTTTTATTTTGGTGCTATTTCATATATAATTATTTTCATTACTGTTTTACAGAAATGCAAAAGATTTAAAAAATTTTTTTACGTTTTTATCTTTTTATAAAAAACAGGGCTCAATTCCACACCCCTGGGATCATGACCTGAGTTGAAATCAAGAGTCAGATGCCCAACCTACTGAGCCAGTCAGACACTCTACAAAAGATATTTTTGTATTTTGTTCTTGTATCCTGATACTCCATTGAGCTTGTTTATTAGTTTTAGTGTACAGGATTTTAATGCCTGCACATAAAGACTAGTTTTACCACTTTCTTTTAAATGTGGATACTTCTTATTTCGTTTTCTTGTTGGACTGCATTGGATATAACCTACAGTCCAATGTTGATTAAAAGTAGTGAGAGTGAACATTTGCCTTACCAATCTTAGGGGGAAAGCACTTAGTCTTTCACCATCGAAGTGTGTTGTTAGGTAAGTTCCTTTCTATTCCTAGTTTGTTCAGAGTTTTTATTAAGAATGCATTTTAGGGGCTCCTGGGTGGCTTAGTCGGTTGAGTACCCAAATTGATTTTTACTCAGGTCATGACCCCAGGGTCTTGGGATCGAGCCCCACATCAGGCTCTGTGTTGAGCGTGCAGCCTGCTTAAGATTCTCTCAACCTCTGCCCCTCTCCCCAGCTTTCTCTCTCTCAAAAAACAAAAATGCATTTTAGATTTTGTCAAATACATTTTCTGCATCTTTTGAAATGATCGTGTGATTTTTCTTGACTGGACGTATTTATTAATATGGCTTATTACATTAATTGATTTTCAGATGGGAAAATCCCACTCCGTCATAGCACATGGTCCTTTTTTGTCTGTTGCTGGATATGGTTTCCTCATATTTTGTTGAGGATTTTTGCCTCTGTATTCATGAGGGATGGTAATCTGTTGTTTTCTCATCTTGTGATGTTTGTCTGTCTTTGGTATGAACATAAAACTGACCTCATAGAATATCTTGGGAAGTTTCCTTCCTCTACCTCCTCCTCCCACTTTTTTTTCCTGAAAGAGTTTGTGAAAGATTGTTATAATTTCTTCTTTTAAGTATTTGGTAGAATTCACCAGTGAAACAATATGGGCCTGGGTTTTTCTTTTTAGGAAGAGTTTTAATTACAAATTCAATTTCTTGTTATAGGTATTTTCAGTTATTCTTTCTTCTTCTTGGATCAGTTTTGGTAATTTGTGTCTTTCTAGGAATTTTTCCATTTCATCTAAATTGTGTAATTTGTTAGTATAAAATTATTTATGGTTGTAATAGTTTATATTGCCTTATATGGCAATGAACTTTGCAGATGCAATGATTAGGCTTTTGATATGGGGAGATTATCTTGGATTGAGTTGGGCCGTAAATGTAATTTGTAATCACATATGTAATCACAAATGTCTTTGTAAGAGAGAAGTAGAGGTATGCTGTTGAGGACATATCTAGTAGCAGAATTTCTGGATCATAATTATATATATGCTCAACTTCAGTACATAATACCAAACAGGTTTTCAAAGAAGATAGACCAATTTATATTCTGTATAAGAATTCTAGTTACTCCACATCCTTGCCACCTGATATTGTCAGTCTCTTTATTTTTAACCATCCAAGAAATGTGTTAATAGTATCTCTTTGTGGTGTTAACTTTTTTCCCCTGATGACTAATGAGGGTGAGTTCCCTTCCAAATGTTTATTAGCCATCATATAAAGTCTTTTGTGAAATACTTATTTTTCTCTTGGATTGTTTGACTTTTTCTTAACTAATTTCTATAAGTTTGTATATATATTCTAATTAAGGCTCTTTGTCAGTTATACTATACATGTTGCAAATATTTTCTCCCAACTATCTTATGTATGACATCTTTCGATAAGCAAAAGTTATTAAATTTAGTGTAGTTTAATGTATCAAACTTTTTTTTTTTAATTTTTTTTTCCAACGTTTATTTATTTTTGGGACAGAGAGAGACAGAGCCTGAACGGGCGAGGGGCAGAGAGAGAGGGAGATACAGAATCGGAAACAGGCTCCAGGCTCTGAGCCATCAGCCCAGAGCCCGACGCGGGGCTCGAACTCACGGACCGCGAGATCGTGACCTGGCTGAAGTCGGACGCTTAACCGACTGCGCCACGCAGGCGCCCCTCAAACTTTTTTCTTTATGGTTATTGCTCTTTGCATTGTTTTGAAGAGCTTCTTCCTCAGCCGCATGAAAATATTCTCTTGTATTATCTTGTAATTGTTTTTCCTTTGGCATTGAGATCAACAGTTCACCTGTAACTGATTTTTGTGTGTGTGGTGTGAGATACAAGTCAGGTTTTCTTTTCTTTTCTCTCTCTCTCTCACCTCCTTACTTTTATTCTTGTATTCTTTCTTTCTGTATTTTTTTCATGGTGATTAATACTTGACCTACCTTAGATTGTTTTTTCTCCCCTCTTCTGCAGTACCAACTTTGTCACAAATGAAATACCCATGTGTGGGTCTGTTTCTAGACTCTAATAAGTTTCTTTGGTGCATTTATCTATATTTTTGCTAATGCCTTCAGACATTAAGAAATAATGTCCTTAATTCTTTAATTTTTAAATACTTCATTTTGTTTTTCTTCAAGATAGTTTTGGCTGTTCCATTTCCATTTTAGTTTTTGGAAAAGTTCATCAATTTCTTTAGGAAAACTTATTAGGACTTTGATTTTGGTTGCATTGAAACTATAGTTCAGTTTGAAGAGATGAATTATTTTGAGTTGACTCTTGAACAGTATGGGGGTCAGGGACACTGATCCTCATGCAGTTGAAAAATCCATGTATAACTTTTGATTCCCCAAAATTTACTACTAATGTCTACTGTTGACTGGAAGCTTTACTGATAATATAAACAGTTGATTAACACATATTTTGCATGCTAATATTTATTGTGTACTATATTCTTAAAATAAAATAAGCTAGAGAAAGGAAAATGTCAAGAAAATAGTAAGAAAATGAAAATACACTTATAGTATTGTATATTGAATATTGTATATTCATATATACATAGTCATTCATATAGAATGAATATACATTCATATGTATATGAATGAATATATGAATGAATATATGAATATTCATATACATGTTCATATAGTATTGTATATTGAATATTGTATATTGAATATTCAATTGTATATTGAAAAAAATCATGTATAAATGAACCTATGCAGTTCAAATTTATGTTGTTTGATGACCAACTGTATATATATATTGTGATGCAATATTTACATAGAACATATAAATATATAAGTAATACATAAGCATAACATAGTATTTATATGTTTATATGTAAATATGTATATTATTGTACATAAGTATATGTATCTCAGTATAATATACCTATGTATGTTATACAAATATAATATAATAAAGTAATAAAACTATGCCTTGCTTCTTTATGCTTTTACACTTACTTATTCTGTCTAGGCTTCTCTCCTTGTAGTTCTTAACTATTTTCCTCTTGCGACCCACTTGACATATCATCACTTCTTTCCCTAACACTCTTTCTCCCCACTCCCCTTGTTTGCCAGGTGTTTATGAGATACCTCTTCTTCTTCTTCTCTTTTTTTTTAAGTAGGCTTTATTTAAGAAGGTTCCCAGCACAGAACCCAATGTGGGACTTGAACTCATGACCCTGAGATCAAGACCTGAGCTGAGGTCAAGAGTCGGACACTTAACTGACTGAGCCACCCAGGTACCCTGATATACTTCTTAGGCATCCTGTATGGGGCTTGGTACTGGAATCTTACCTCTTGCTCCTCTTCTGCTCCAGGGTTGTGGCCATTAGTATTTGCTAAAGAGTGGACAATCAAATGAAGAACTAAGTATCAGCTTTATCTAAGGCTTTCTGTAATGAGTCTAAATGGGAAACTTATTGGAACTCCTACCTCCATCTCAAATTGAAGGCAGCATGTATGAAATGGAGAAGGTGAACCTGTTTCATTCTTAGCAGACTGTGCCTAGTTGAAATATGCATAGAAACTGCAGCTTAAAGCCCCCTGAAGTCAGATTTAGGAAAGTGAGACAAATTATGGGCATTTAGATGTGACTCTGTATCAGTATATACAGTCTTATCAGTAAAAAACATGTGAACATCTGTCACCAGTGGTTGCATATTTATTTATATATTACATAAATGTGCTGTAATTTACTATGTAAAATCTACAATATACAAAAAATTAAAAATGATAACCAATATTTCTAAAAATGATTTCCATTTTATTATTAGTGGTACAGAATTCAATAAGCATTACTATTTTGAAAAGCATGATTTAGTATTTGTGATGTAGTGATTTGAAGGTCCGGTGCTAAGGCAAATTTATATCAGTACATTGTTTTTAATGCTATTATATTTGAAAAAGATACTTTCAAAGATTCAAAATTTCAAGTGGAAGAGGTGCATCTTGGTTGTGCTTATTAGTAAACCACATTACTCCTTTTTCTTTTTCTTTTTAAATATTTATTTATTTGAGCAATCTCTACACCCAGTGTGGGGCTTGAACTCACAACCCCAAGATCAAGAGCTGCATGCTCTTCTGACTGAGCCAGCCAGGCACCCCCACATTCTCATTTTTCATTTTTATTATGCGAAGTTTTTAGTCCAGATTTTATCAGTAAAATGTTATCTTTTCTGAGTAATTAGTTCTGGCAAACTAATTGGAAGGCATTCCATTTTTTTATATTTAAAAGGAAAAATGGTCTAATCTGCTCAAACCCTTTCTTTGTGAGATTTTTTAAACAAACGAGGAAATTGTTTCTAAGTTTTTAAAGTGTGATACCTTGAGCTTGTAGGGATCATAGCACATTTGCACACACACAAAATTACATTAGATGAAAATATTTCCAATAGTTTTCAAAATATTCTCCACATTAGTTCATTTCAAAAAGATAGTTATTTTGATACTCATTAAAACGTAACTACCCTATTCTGAAAAGACAGATTAAGAAATACATATTTTAAAACATTTGCTAGTTTACATACTGCTGATAAATCTTTGTCATTACAAAAAAGTTTATATGGAACATTTGTCTTTTTGTAAAACCAAAGTACACGGTAAGTCTTTATGTTTGCCAACTTTTAAAAATATTTTGCCATGAAATTTTTTATGATCAGCTCTTGTCTATTTGTAAAGCACACTGAATATGTTACTTAAGGTAGTGTGAATTGGTCAATACACTTAACTGGCAAATGAAATATCCAGAACCCATGAAGGCAATGATATGCGCCTCTCTCAACATCAAACTCACACTTTGCCTCAGAATATTTGTCTACTGCTTATAGTCAGTTATATATGCTTACTTTATGGTTAAAGAAAATTGTTAAATTCTAATATTTTTTTCCATACTCTAGGGGATAATCCCTGGGCTCTGCTGTGAATGTCATTGTTTCATGGGAACAGAACCACAGAGGGTGAAAGAGAGTCATTGCTCCTGAGGTGGGCGGGGAAAAGAGGACTTAAATATTTTATAGAGTTAATAATTCCAGGCACTTGTAGTTTCCACAATGAATGGGAGGGTCTGACCAATCAAATTAAGTTATTCTTTTTCCCACGTAGGAGATCTGGGTTCAATAAAAAAATAAAGATAAAATTCTGTTTTTTCAGCAATTGTTTTTCTTTTTTTATGAAATGGAAGGCATCTAGGTTTTTTAAAAAGATTTTTTTAAATGTTTATTTTTGACAGAGGGAGAGAGAGAGAGAGAGAGAGTGAGAGAGAGAGAGCGCGCGAGCATGAGTGGGGGAGGGGCAGAGAGAGGGAGACACAGAATTGGAAAACAGGGCCCCGACGCGGGATCGAACTCACAGACCGCAAGATCATGACCTGAGCTGAAGTCGGATGCTCAACCAACTGAGCCACCCAGGCGCCCCCAGCAATTGTTATTCTTATAGAGAAGCAATAATTGTTTTCTTCACTTATCTCTCTTAAACTCCAGGCTGACCTTATTAAAGGCAAGAACACTTCAAAGGAGAATCAGCACAGTGCCAGGCATATAGTTATGCCAGCACATTAGTAAATGTTAATTAACGTAAGGACATTAATTAAGGTTTCCGTTAGGACTAGGAAGTAGAAATATATGGGGGAAAAGGTAAGTGTGTAGGCTGGTGGGTTTTCAAAGAAAACTAGAACGGAGGAGAGTAGTCAAAAAAGTCACTGGGGATGAAATACAGAGAACAATGTGAGTGAATGTACAGAGGTATTGCGAGAGACTTTTATTCAAGGGGCTTTGAATAAGGGGCCTTTCATAGTGGAAAGCATAGTGGAATTAACTGAAATAAAAATTCTCTGCAGGTTCAGGAGAAATTCTAGGTGGTATAAGTAGGCCTTATGAGACTAGTCTTCAGAACTTTTACTCAACATTCTGATGGAATTTTGGCAAAGAATTGTTTTGCTTGTGTTGCTGTCACTGAAGACAACTCTGCTCAGATGAGGAAGGAAAAGTAAAGAGGTAGTGATCTGAGGGGCAAGGCAATATTTTTGCCACATAATTAAGGATAAATTGAGTCTCAGTATTCTAAAGGAATTACTCCCCCTCCCCAATTATTTTGTATTTATTAAAAACCACATTCAAAGTAGACTTCCATAATAAGAGGGTCCATAGAAAGTTCAGAGTCCACATTAAATACACATGTAATGTACCACAGTTTGATAGTTTTGTTACAACATAGTGGTTGTCACTCAGTTATCTTAAACTACAAATTATACAAATACATAAAAATCATATATGTAAAGTCCATTAAACCAGTCAGATGCAGCGATGACAATGATAGCAAAATGATCTAAGACCTATACAACAAGTTTTTTCAGTACAACCAAAGCGTTTGTTATTTACTTTGAAGCAAAAATTTCAACATAACTAGGGATTTATTATATACATCAAAAACAGAACAATTCTTAAAAAGGCACCTACCAACAGACTCCTGGGAAGTTAATGTTTATAAGTAAGGCCATATTGATTCAAGTTAGCAAAAGTTGGGGATAAATACAATTCTCCTTTTCAGGTTAGGTTTTTAGTAGGTTTTTCCCTAGTTCCTTTGCCTTTCCCCTCCATTCACTTTAATGCTCTTTCTCTTTTAAAATCTATACTAAAATGTCTTGAAATTTTTAAAAGCTAACCATCATGTGTAGTGACCAGAGCCCTTAAGAACAAAGTTAAATTCAACCCACAAATATTAGTTAGTGAAATTACTCTGGAGGAAATCACACAACTAAGAACCAAAGCCATTTGTCCATTGCTCCATTCCTATGTACCTACTATTCCAAAGGATTAAATTCCAATTCCTTCAGTGGCTGATGAACTGGGTGAATATTGGGATAACTTACTTGCAAGTACGATCACTGTCCTCTGTGGGATATGGTCTCAAGTCCACGTCAGATTGAGACTAAGATGTGGTAATGATGGTCAGTTTTAGTTAGCAAGGAGAGTTCATTATTCATGGTATCATACACTTCTTTCCTCTCTCATGACTCCTTTAATGATCTTATATTTAATTGTTTACATTTTGCTTCTCTGTTAATTTATTGATAAACTTATTGAGGGTAGGGATGAGTTTTCTAGTTATAGTCTACTGCCTAGACTAATACCTGATAAATACTAGATACTCAAAATATTTGTTGAAGTAAACTTTTATCTAGTTTTTCTTTGCCTCCTAAAGTCTTATATTAATTTATTTACATTATAGATGCTGAGAAAAACTCTTAGAGGGTCTGAAAGTGAAGAACTGGAAGTAACACCTCAAGTGCCAACTTTGGTACCATTTGGGGATGTGGTATGTGTGACTAATCCTTCGTAAACCTGTACAAATTATTTCTTATTTATGTGAAGACTAGTTAACATTTATTATTTGATTATCAAAAAGCATATGAAGAAAATATTTCTGGTAACATATTTGTGAATTTTTCATTTTTTCATTGAGTTAGAAAAGCATTCTAATCACTGAAATTAGGGAAAACAGCTTGATTCACAGGCAAAAAAATGTTTTCTAATTCAAAAACTGAATTCCCAAACTCTAGGTACATCAGAGTCACCTAGGATACTTATTCAAAACATTGATTCTTGGCCCCCTCTTAAAATCTGCTAACTTGGAATCTGAGAATGGGGCCTAAGAATCAGTATTTTTATGGTGCTTGTCAAGTGATTATATTGTCAGATTTAGGAGCCTTTGAGCTACAATTTGAAAATTGACTCCACACCTCTCCCTCATCCCCAAAATAGTAAGTCCCAGGAACAAAAGGGAAACACGCTCATGAATTATACATATACACACAAGCACACAGGTAGGATCTAATGTCTGCGCTGAGAAGTAGAAAAATCTGTTTTTTCTTTTGGGTGCTATGGAGTATAGGACATGAGGATCTATGTATATTTAGAACTAGCAAATGTGGAATTCTTTTACAGCCGTCTTTATTTGTGAACATCATTAGAATAGTTAATGGGTATGAAGTGAGAGTTTCTCTCATCTCTCTTCTCTAGATCCTATCATATACTGTACATTTTTTTGATTAAAAATATATGATGAATTTAACACCACGTTTTTTTGGGAGAAAAAGTAAGACTGTATTAATATATACTTTTTTCTTTTTCTTTTTCTTTTACAAAATGAGCATTTATCCATGTAATTATATAGCACTTTCCTACATCACAATGAAAGTTGGAGTATAAGCCTTCACTGTCCAAATCTAAACTTAGAAAAAGACTCTTTGAAATGCCTTTGGGCTGTAAGCATGTCCATTATTGTTGACATAGTCACTTCCGTAATCCATACTCTTGAATAGGACTTCTACATTTCTTTTGAACTGGTATTTTGATTTCATTCACACTTCCTAACTTTGTAGTTTGTATTTGCCTTATTTGAATTACATATTGCTAGACATTAATAAACTTCTCTTAAAAGTCAGTTGGAAATATCTGACAGATGTTTGGCATGTGATAGCTCCTCTCAGTGTAGGATTTGTCACATCACTTTCTTTTTGAAACTTCTGTGACTCATTCTGAGGTATTTGGCAAGGTTTGTACATGTGTCTGCAATGATAATTATATCAAAACACTCTATTCCTCATTCTGATAGATCCCTTTTTCAGAAAAAATGGTGAAAGAGCTATCTTAAAATTGGGCACATAAAGTGCTTTAGTGAACACCCTTCTTGTTGCTTTACTGTTCTAATGTGTGTTGGGGGGTTGGGTGAAAGTGTTGACATGGTTAGTGCTTTGACCCACAGATGGGTCTCAAAATCTGTGGCAACATATGTTACCCATAGCCTGTCAATGGGCATTATGATATTTTTGCCTGTTAAATATTTTTCTGTACTTGAATTTTTTCTTTTTTATGGTTCTGTTATGTAAAAGTATGAAGAACTATTGAAATATAAAGAAAGTTAGGGTAGTTGTTCATGGCTTCTTGTTGAAACACTTGGCAGGCAAGCAATGACTTATGGCAGAATGTTAAAGCATAGAATTATACAATCTAGAATTGTAGCTATACTTGCCTGTTTTACCTACTTCATGTATAACTCCAGTTTTAAGAAATAAAAACAGTTTGGGGCACCAGGGTGGCTCAGTTGGTTAAGCATCCAACTTCAACTTCATGATCTCACAGTTCGTGAGTTTGAGCCCCGCATTGCACTCTTTGCTAACAGCGTGGAGCCTGGAGCCTTCTTCTGATTCTGTATCTCCCTCTCTCTCTGCCCCTCCCCTGCTCACACTCTGTCTCTCTCTCCCTTCTAAATAAATAAACATTAAAAATTTTAAGGAAAAAAAAATTCGTGGGATCACCTATGGAAGTACCATTTAAAATCCCACCTAGATTGTGTAATACGCATTATACCCCTTTGCATAGGAAAACTTTGAATTTTCCCTTTAAAATAACATTTCATATCTATGTTTCCTTAAGAAGTAGACCACAGTATTATCTTCTCAGGATTTCATCATTCACATACTGTAGTCTTCTAATTAAATATTGAATGCTAATTTTTTTTCTGTATTGTTTTAAAGCCATTCCGAATCCTTAAAATTACTTATATACATTTAAAAATACCATTGGGCCATATATCTTGTTTCACAGTGTTTAATATTGCAGTTGTTTTTACTTGGTTTTTAAGACCTAACATGGATAAATGTATTCAGCTAATAATACATAACAGTATTCAAAAAATCCTGTATTCATTTTATATTTGGTTTCATGCTTAAACACAAGATAGAATTTTCTTTAACATTTAGAAACAACTTGTACAAGAGAAAATGAATGTTTCAGAGCCCTTGGCACAGTATAGTGGATGAATGATTGTTGAATGAATAAAGTGGTTTTAGGATGCTAGATAAAAAAGCTTATCTGAAGCAAGGCATATTTCTTCTTATTATATGCAAGATGCTACATTTTGTCAGTTTTCACCTAATATAAAATAACAATGATTCGAAGAGTGATGGTTGGATTTAAATTAATAATGATCCTCTTTTTTTTTCTTCTTTGTGTTCATTTTAGTTTTACTTTGCATAAATCCTGCCTATATTTCTTCTGTATTTCTGTTTTCTGGTGTTTTCCATTAAATAGATATTTCTAATGAGAAACAATATTTTTTTTTTTAGAAAAACTAGCAAAGAGGAGCTTTTAAAAATATATATGGTTTGGTTTAGAGTAAAATGGAAAAAAGTTAACTTTTAAAAACTCATGTGCTATGTTTTTATTTTGATTGTTTTTAGGTTGGCTGCCTCGCTATTCATGTAAAGAACTGCAGACATTTCACGCCTAAGAGTATCCTTTCTTTTGATTTAAGAAACATAGCATGATCATGCATCTGTTTCAGTTAAATATTGCTACATTACACAACACTCCAAGACTTAGTGGCTTAAAACATTAACTATTTTATTATCAATCACTATGTGCATTCACTAGGTGGCAATTCTGCTTCACATTACACAGCAGGTGCTGCAGTCATCTGGCAGTTCAGAAGGGCTGGAATATCTAAAATGGCTCATTTACATGTTTGGTGCTTTAGTGAAGATTCCTGGAAGACTGAACTTAGCTGGAAAGCTGAAATGGTTAGACCTTTCTCTCTTTCCATGGAGTCCCAAGGGCTTGTCTTTTCATCATATGTTTTTTCTGCATTAATTTTGATTTTTAAAAAATATTACCTTAATATATTATTTTGATTACTAAAGTTTTTGGTGTCCCCTTAAATTTTGGACCCTGACTAATGCCTCTCTTACTCTGTCCTAGACTCAGCCCTGGTCATGTCCACTGCATTTTATTTTTATTTTTATTTATTTTTTTAATATATGAAATTTATTGTCAAATTTGTTTCCATACAACACCCAGTGCTCATCCCAAAAGGTGCCCTCCTCAATACCCATCACCCACCCTCCCCTCCCTCCCACCCCCCATCAACCCTCCACTGCATTTTATTTTTTTATTTTTTATTTTTTTTTCCACTGCATTTGAAAGTAGTCACAGGGCCAGACTGAAGAGTAGAGGAAAATAATCTCCACTTTTTGATGTGCAAAGTGACAAAAAAGCTTTTCAGCTATCTGTAATCCACCTCAATCACCATATAAGTTAAAGGAGAATTATATATCTTAGATGATAATACTAATTATTTCTAAGGAATAATTGTGCTGTTTAAACATTATTTAAAGGATTTAATTTATCTTGGTGCCTTTACTTAAATGGATTTCTCATTATTAGATTTATCATGACATAAAACCAGTCTTGTTATGAAGAGTTTGTGTTTGTCTTTTATGTAAAAGTTATTGAAGAGAATTCTATACAAAGAGATTTTAAAATAAAATTAATTAAATCATAAAAACAAAATTGTTTTAATTTATGGAGTGCTATGAAAAATAAAAATATTGTATAGTTTTAATAAGTATATAGTGAAATGAATGGGAGAATAGAAAACTGCTTTAAATTTTGTTGTCTTAATGTTAAAAATAAATTACTCTCAAGTGACTTTTCTGAATTTTTGAATTTCTACATAATTATGCTTAGAGAAGTTTTTAACTATATATTTCAAATGTTTAATCACCTTAATAACATATAGAAACATTTGCAAAAAATTATAATGGAAATGTGAGGATAGAAATATAAATGACTAGTATATTAGAAATATTAGAAAATATTAGAAGTGACTAAAGAATAAGCAATCTTCCTATTTGTGCCTACTATTGATGGGCAGAAATACTATTTTTAAAGACTTTTAAAATTGTTTAATATGCTCTACAATTATCCTATTTGTTTGCTTAATTCTTAGGTTTCATCTGAATTGTTTAATGAATTAATTATATAATGTGTTATTGTACCATTGCAATATAATTTGCTTCCTAAATATCTGTGTATTTTCAGTTGGTTTACAATATTACAGTAATTTGTTCATTCGCATCTCTATAAACAACATTGTAAAATGTACAAAAATGTGTAGCTTGCTACCCCAAAGTGATGAGAAGAACACTATAATTAAGTTTGATGACGTAAAGTATTTTTCCATACAGGTAATGTTAAAGTTCTCTTCTAGATATAAAATTGCCTTTTTACAGCTTCAAATAATTTACACTAATTATGTTCTTTTTTTTAGGGGATGAGAAAGAAGCAAATGCAGTGTCTTTTTATTGGATATTTTACAGTATTCTATTTATATACCATGGGCTATATTGGTGTTTTTTAAAGAAACAACTTACTGGAAAATTCATGATCTTGAGGTCTTCTTCCCTAAGATCTTAACTGTCTGAGGTTCTGAGTGTTTATCACACGTGCATTTTTCTCTGTCTGGCTCTTCTCCTCTCATCTTCCCTCTTCTACCCGGTCTTAGCTTGGGCTGAAATAACAAATTACCATAGATATGGTGGCCTAAACAACAGTCATTCATTTCTCACCTTTCTGGAGGCTGGGAAGTTCAAGATGAGGGTGCTGGCAGATCTGGTGTCTGGTGAGAGCCTGCTTTCTGATTCCCTGATGGCCATCTTCTCATTATATAGTGACATGGCAGAGGGAACAGAGAGATTTTTATGTCTCTTAGAAGGGCACTAATCCAATTCATGAGAGCTCCACCCTTATGACCTAATTGCCTCTCCTACACCCCACCTACAAATACCATCACACTGGGGAGAAGGCTTCAACATATGAATTTTGAGAGGATGCAAATGTTCAGTCCAGAGAGTACCTTTTTTTTTTTAATTTCCCTCTCTCCTTTCTTCTTATGTAAACCCTAATTGTTTTTGCATGGATTAACTTATTTAGTCTTTATAACAACCCCTCAAAGTATATATACTCTTATTATCATCCTCATTTTACAGATGAGAAAACAGGTACTGTTAGGTAAAAGAACTTTCTTGGGGCGCCTGGGTGGCTCGCTCGGTTGAGCGTCCAACTTCAGCTGAGGTCATGATCTCGCAGTCTGTGAGTTCGAGCCCCGCATCGGGGTCTGAGCTGACAGCTCGGAGCCTAGGGCCTGCTTCTGATTCTGTGTCTCCCTCTCTCTCTGCCCCTCCCCCACTCATGCTCTGTCTCTCTCTGTCTCAGAAATAAATAAACATTAAAAAAAAATTAAAGAAAAAAGAAAAGAACTTTCTTAAGGTCCTAGAACTAGTAAATAGTGGAGCTGGGAATGGAGTCAGTCTGGCTTCAGACTTCACTTTATTAAACTTCCTCTCACACCAGAGCTTGCTATGCTAAGAGTTTGCTTCTTTTTACAGTTAAGCTTCTTAGAATCTTAGGGGCACCTGGGTGGCTCAGTCAGTTAAGCATCATGAGCCTTAATTTCAGCTCAGGTCATGATCTCACCTTTGGTGAAATTGAGTCTGGCATTGGGCTCTGCTCTATCAGAGTGGGATTTTCTCTCTCCTCTCTTCCTCTTCCCCTCCCTGTGTTTGCCCCTCCCCCTCTCTCAAAATCAATATATTTTTTAAAAAGCTTCTTAGAATCTTAAATGTATCTCAAAGTTTTCTTTAAAACAAGCAGCACTGTTTCATTCAGATGTGGGATTCATTGATGAGTTGTTAGTCCTAAAAGTTTTATGACATTGGTTAAATTTTAGTGAAATCTTAGAACATTTCCTCCATGCTGTATATTTTTTAACCTTTAGTTTTAATCTTCAGAATTTTATTTTGCTTAAGTCTTGAGTATTGAAGATAGTTCTTTAAGCATAGTTTACAAAAAAAAAAAAACAAACCATGGGGTACCCGGGTGGCTCAGTCAGTTGAGCATCCCATTCTTGATTTTAGCTCAGGTCATGATCCCAGGGTTGTGGGATCAAGCCCCACATCCAGCTCCATACTGAGCACGGAGCCTGTTAAGATTCTCTCTCTCTCTGCCTCTGCCCCTCTCCCCCACTTGTGTTCTCTCTCTCTCAAAACAAAACAAAACAAAACACACACACACAAAACAGGCATAGTGTTGTTAAAGGTAACCTATACTATTTCTTTTACTTTGCAAAATAGTTTTCCTGAGCTTGCCAATTTTTCGAGAATTTTGTGGATGTATGTCCACTTAAATAAAAGTTGAAATTAGCACTGGAAAAATAATATAAATTAATAGGGTGCTTATCTTTATAAGCATAATAAAAATCTTTTTCTTTATTTAAAGTTTTTTTTTTAATGTTTATTTTTGAGAGAGAGAGAAAGAGAGCACAAGCAGGGAAGGGGCAGAAAGAGAGAGGGAGACACAGAATCCAAAGTAGCCTCCAGGCTCTGAGCTGTCAGCACAGAGCCCAACATGGGGTTTGAACCCACTAACCATGAGATCATAACCTGAGCTGAAGTCTGATGCTTAACCAACTGAGCCACCCAGGTGTCCCGAAAATCTTTTTCTTTATTTTAAGAGGAGCTGTTAGTTTGAGGATATTAAGAGAAGAATTTTAATGGAATTCTAATAGAAAGTTTGGGAACGACTTAGTAATAACTACATAGAAAACTGCACAAGGGAATGAAGATAAAAAAGCAAAACACATATTAACTCTAAGAAAATTAAGAAGTGATAGAGAAAAGGAAATATAATCATTATAATTATATTGTTAAACCCTGAAAAATAGTTACATATACACAATAAACACTAAGTATTAGTCTAACAAAAAGTATGATCTATAATATATTGGAGGAATGAAGGGAAAAGAAATGTAAAATCTTTCGGGGAGGGTGTTGAGCTAATATTTTTCCTCTACAATAAGCAATTAATTGATAGTATCTAAAACTACAAAAAAATCACTTAATATAAGCATGTTACTTTGAAACATTATTTCATGACGAAAACCAGAGATATCCCTTTAAAAGCTTGAAAGGTGGCTTTTGAGGCTTTTAGGGGGTGGATAGGGTAGTATTCTAAAATTAAACCCAGGATTTACTTTATAGACGTATGACTGAATGACAACATGGAATGGAGAGACTAATGCCATTGAGAGAAGGGAACAAAGGGATACACTACATAGGGCCACAGGGGAAGTATCAAGATGGTCAGGAGACAGAAGACAGAAGTGAGGAGAGAGTGAAGGCTAAAACCTCCATTGGGATTTATTTGAGAAAGCAGTGCAGGAGAGGGTTAAAAATTTAGGATTGGCTAGCATGAATAATTCCCGTAGGCGTTTGGCTGTAGGGGTAGTCTTTAGTTGCTTGGTACCTGGGCCTGGGATGATTTAGGGCAGGGGAAATATTGCCTCCCTGTGAGAGTTAGATAAGATCTGAGTAGTTAGGGCTAAATTTTGGGATTGGTTTGCATATGAAAGATAGTCTTCTATCTAGCTAACCCCTTTTCTATCTCTAGGAATTGGTTAGCTCAGGGAGAGAACATCTGTCTCTGGCCAGCAAGCTTTTTAAGATGTCAAAACATCATAAAATAGAGGGAAAAAAAAGATTAAACATGGGAGGAAAACAAAGTTCTTATTTGTTTCAACCATTGTAGAACTATTTGACTTTGAAACTATGTATCACATAACTGGGATAAAATAAAAGAATACATTTTCTACTTTAGGACTTGAATTTGCTAAAGCTTACAAAATAGATCTAGTTAAAAATAGAAACAACAACAACAACAACAACAACAAAAGGAATAGTAAGTGGCTTTAATCTAGTTTTTAGGCTTTTTAAGGCTTTTTCTAAGGCTTTAATCTAAAAAGCTATTGAGTAACTGATGTTAAAACTCATGTTAAAGAATAAATACTAGTGAATTTCTGACTTGGCCATGCTGGAGTAACTGATATCAGATGTACTCTTCTGCTCTAAACAGCTATAAAATTGAGTAACTTATATGAAGGAACTATTTTCTGACATTTAACAAGGGAAATCGGAGAGCTGTAATCCTTAAGAGGAGGGAAGCAGAAGAAGTGAGCTCCACATTTACAACAGCTTTCTGTCTGGCAGTGAATCTGGCATAAGAAACTGAAACCCAGGGGTACTTGGGTGGTTTAGTGGGTTAAGCGGCTGACTTCGGCTCAGGTCATGATATCATGGCTCCTTAGTGTGAGCTCTATGTCGTCCTCTGTGCTGACAGCTCAGAGTCTGGAGCCAGCCCTGGATTCTGTGTCTCCCCTTCTCTCTGCCCCTCCCCTGCTCATGTGCTTATTCTCTCTCTCTCCTTCAAAAAATACATTTAAAAAATTAAAAAAAAAAAAAAAAAAGGAAGTGAAACCAAAGAGTGAGTGATATTGCTTGGTGGAGGAAGCAGAGGCTGAGAGAGGAAACAGATGAGAATTTGGGGCTGCTAAGGTGGCTGGAATTTGTAAGGTGGGGCACTGGAGAGGATGGAGGAGCAGACAAGGAGCCCCAGAAATCTGTATAGTTATTCCATTCAGGTCCTTGGTTGGATCCTATGGTGTGCATATGCAAAGGGAGTTTCTAGGAGAAATTACAGAGAATAGATGCTGGGGAACTGAGAGCTGAATAGAGATTTCAGAAATCACAAATTCAGAGTTATTGGAGTTTTATGCAGCTAATGTGGAGAGATTTTGTTGAACATTACCAGTATTAATCTGAGATCACAGAAAGTCCAAGTGTTAGGAATAAGGATCATGTCTTAAAAGTAAGGGTTAAAACCCCGGTACCATGGACAAAGGCTGAGATAGGCCCATCATCGAACCAAGCTGTCATAGAATCAAAATGATCTGCCAGCAATTAACTGCCTTCCAGAAAAAAAAAAGTCAAAACTTAGTAAGGGAAGATATAAAAACCCAGAGTGTCTACTGCATAGCCATTATACAATAAAAAGATGCTGCTCATGAGGAAATAAAACCAACAATAGAGGTAAACCCACAGGTGACCCAAATGTTTGAATTAGGAGACAAGAACTTGATAGCATCTATCATAAATGTGTCAAACTGGAAAAGGAGGACCAAATGGATGATCACAATGGGAAATTTGAAGAAAATGGAAAATCTAAAAACCAAATATAATTCTAGATCTGAAAAATACAATATTGAAATGAATTCATTTGAAACATTCTGGACAGAGCAGAAGAAAGGATCTGTGAATCGAAAGATAAGTTAGTAGAAATCATTCAAATTGTAGTTCAGAGAGAAAAAAGACTAAAAAAACCCAGAAGAGACCAGTGGGCCATATCACTCAATTTACAGATGTTCAGTTACATCCCAGAAGGAAGATATTTTTGAGAGTATTTAGTATTTTAGGTTTTTCTCTGCTAAATATTTTCTAGAAATAATGGAAGACATCAATCAGTAGATTCAAGAAATTCAGTGAAGCTCAAGAAAAAGAAGTACAAAAATGATCATACCTAAGTATATCATAATAAAACTGCCAAAAACCAAAAATAAAGAGAAAATCTTAAAGGTAGCCAGAGGGGAAGAACACAGCATGTTTAGATGAGCAACCATAAGAGTAACAACAGACTTCTCATCAGAAACAATGGAGTTCAGGAGATAAAGCAATGCCATCTTTCCAGTGCTGAAAAAAAAAAAAAAAACCTAAATTTCTAAATCCAGTGAAAATATTCTTTAAAAAGATGGTGAAAGACAAAAGCTAAGAGAATGTGTATCTCAAAGACCTGAATTATAATAAACCTCAAAGGAAGCTTCAAGTTGGAGAGAAATGATCCTAGATAGAAGCCCAGGTGCATAGGAAGGAATGAAGAGCACTGGTAATGGTGAATATATGGGTAAAAATAAAAGACTTTTAAAAAAGAAAAGACTTTTTAAAATGTTTTCCAAATTTTGAATTTTTACGTAAGGGCTAAATACATTTTTGGTTCTTCAAAATTCCATCAGTAAACAAATTTGCATATCATAATGTAATATGTATTGGATACCTCTATAAACCGTTGAATAGGGCACCAGGTTGACTCAGTTGATTAAGCATCCAGCTTGATTTCAGCTCAGGTCATGATCTCACAGTTTGTGAGATCAAGCCCTACATCGGGTTCTGCATTGGCAGTGTAGAGCCTGCTTGGGATTCTCTCTCTCCCCTCTCTCTCTGCCCCTCCCCCACTTGCTCTCTCCCTCAAAATAAAATAAAATGTAAAAAAAAAAAAAAAAACCATTGAGAACTGCTAGTGAATAATTAAAATTTTCTATCAAGACATAATCACATGATTTCACAGTAAATTACCTATGAATGTTGTATATTCATTCTGGTCCTAATTAAAATATCTCATAATTTACAAATTCTTAAGATCTTGGTATTCTCTTTCTCAGAGAAGACTTTGTTGACGATTGCTCTACAGTAGGTCCTACAGTGATGCTCTATTACAGATAATGATGGTCACAGTGTAACCCTTCCATTTATGTGTTGACCTCCTTTCTCAGTAGCCTGCAGGCTCCCCATGGTCAAGGGCTTTACCTTACTATGCTCTATTATATCTCTGGTGCCTAGAATTCATTAACATTTAACAAATACTTATTGAATTAAAATGTATTTTTTCCAGAAAGCCAACAATTTAACAAAGGAAACATTTTAATTAAAAAAATCATTCTCTGAAAGACTACTAATTGTTTAAAACAAAATAATAATGATGAATGGTAAAATTTGTAGCATATGTAGAAGAAGAATATATGATAAGAGTAGCACAAAGAATGTGGAGAAGAGGGAATCCCTGTGCACTGTTGGCAGGAATGTAAATTGGTGTAGCCACTATGGAAAACAATATGGAGGTTCCTCAAAAATTAAAAATAGAATTACAGTATGATCAAGCAATGCCACTTCTGGGTATATATCCAAAGAAAACAAAATCACTATCTCAAAAAGACATCTGCACCTCCATGTTCATTGCAGCATTATTTATAGTAATCAAGACATGGAAACAATCTAATGGTCCATGGGTGAATGGCTTAAAAAATTTGATACACACACACACACACACACACACACACACACACACAGGAATATTATCCATCCATAAAAGGAGATCCTGCCAGTTGTAACAATATGGATGGACCTAGAGGGCATTATGCTAAGTGAAATGAGAGAGAAAGACAAGTATTGTATGATTTCACTTATGTGTGGAATCTAATAGCTCCAAAAAAACAGCTTATAGTCACAGAGAACAGATTGGTGGTTGCCAGACGTGAGGTTTGGGGAGTAGGCAAAAGGGTGAAGGTGGTCAAAATGTACAAACTTCCAGTTATAAGTACGTAATAGCATGGTGACTATAGTTAGTAATACTGTATTGTGTGTTTGACAGCGCTAAGAGAGTTGATCTTAAAAATTCTCTCATTACAAGGAAAAAAATTGTAACTTTGTGCTTATGAGCATTAACTAAATTTACTGTGATAATCATTTCACAATATATACAAATATCATTATGCTGTACACCTAAAAGTAATGGAATATTGTATGCCAATTATATTTTTAAACAAATATTTTTTAAAAGTCCCTAGACTGGAGAATAATGAGATTTTTTTTTCTAATTAGCAAAAGAGTGTGTGAATCTTAAAGGTCACATAATAGTGGTATTGTGTTACAGAGCTCAAGGTTGGGAGAGAATTCCAAGTTGAGATGATGGTATACGTTTTATCAATAAGTTAAGGAACAAAGACTGAAAAGGATGTTGGATATCTTTCGATATTGGGTTTTTGGATTACCCAGATTTGCTGGATTGGATATTGGATTACCTTTTATAAGATTGTTTCAGTAGAGTGTTGAGGCTAAACTTTTGTGTAGAGTTAAAAAGAGAATGTAGGCAGTGCATATTTCAAAACACAGTAATTGATGTTACATATAAAAAAGATCTTGGTTTTTGTTGACATTAAGGTATATGTGACTGTGAGATTGAAAAGTTATAAAGCGGGGCGCCTGGGTGGCGCAGTCGGTTAAGCGTCCGACTTCAGCCAGGTCACGATCTCGCGGTCCGTGAGTTCGAGCCCCGCGTCGGGCTCTGGGCTGATGGCTCAGAGCCTGGAGCCTGTTTCCGATTCTGTGTCTCCCTCTCTCTCCGCCCCTCCCCCGTTCATGCTCTGTCTCTCTCTGTCCCAAAAATAAATAAACGTTGAAAAAAAAAATTTAAAAAAAAAAAAAAAAGTTATAAAGCTAACAATATATGTAAACATCACTAGGTTGTACAGAAAAGTACACAAAAGTATAATTTATGGATGTATTTATTCAGAAATTATACCTGAAATTCAAACTGAAAATTTAATAATTCTTTTTATATGTGTTTTGTATCAAGATTCCCAGGCGTCAGGATGATGAGCGGAATAATATTTACTTGGAACTGATGAAATATGACAATACAGAAAAATATCCTTTCTTGTTAGGGAGTGTTCAGGTACATCTTTATGAAGTAATTCAGGTATGTATCAAAGTTATTTTTTCACCTTGGTATCACATTGTCCAGTTGGTGTTTGTTATTATTTATCTGTATCTGATGAACTCCTTGTGGTTTATTATCTACCTTCAAACTCATGTGCTTAGGAAACAATATCTCCCTTGGGCTATATTTAAAAAAACAAAAGAGTTTGTAACAGCATAATATTTTTAAAAATTTATTATGTAGAAGGGCAGTGATACCTAAAAGACTAATGAGCATGTTTTATTTTTTTTTCTGGAATGTTTTTAAGCAGGACTGAAACCACAAACTCTCTTAGTTGACAGTGCAAATTTCAGTTCTTTATCCTTAGCTGGGCTGCTTGCTGTCTGCCCTGTGCATATGTTGTTTAGGGGTCCGCCAGAGTTTGGGACAGGATTTATACACAGAATTTCTGGCTTCTTCTCTCTTGCTTTCTCCTTTGTAGGAGTACCCTCTCACTTTCCAGCAGCCATACTGCTCTGAACTCGAAGGAAGAGAAGTAACTGATTAGTGAACAAATATAAACAAACTTAAGGATTTTCAGAAATATTCCTTAGGACACAAAGCAAGGAAGCCTTCAAAGACTAATGGAGTTAGATCAAAAGACATAGGAGCCAGATTCCAGGGACTTCTGTTGGCCAATTTCAGGATAATTTGAACATCCAAAAGACCATTACAAATTCTGAATGAGGAAAAAATCCATAAATCTTGGTGATCTTAAAAAAAAGAATAGGGGAAGAAAAATGGAATTTTAAAACTTTCAAACAGAAGAATGCCAATTAATAAGTGTAGGAAGAATGATAGAATTACAGATTGACCATTTCTGCAGTTCTTTTTTTTTAATGTTTATTTTTGAGAGAGAAAGAGGGAGGGCCAGAGAGAGAGGGAGACAAGGAATCTGAAGCAGGCTCCAGGATCTGGGCTGTCAGCACAGAGCCCAACGCAGGGCCCAAACTCGTGAACTGCAAGATCACGAGCTGAGCCAAAGTCCGACGCTCAACTAACTGAGCCACCCAGGCACCCCTTGCAGTTCTTTATAATGAATGATGATTAGTTCAATCAAGACTTACCATTGCTACTAAAAACATTAGGTGAGGGGTTATTGGGGAATAAAATATTTCCATGATGCCACCATTAACAGCCTACAGATTAATTGTTGCAAAGGGCAAAAGATGCCTCTACAATAGAGCAATGTTGTGGTTACTGCTTTAACCGAGAGCTTGAACTTAGTATAAGTAATTGTGGACAATTTAACATCATATGCTTCCTATGGTGGTACAATATGAAGTATACAGCATTACCTATGAATGGTTCTCATCAAAAATGTTTAACCCAAATTTAACTAAGCAGGGTCTAGATCTAACTTTTAGTTTATAGGAATTAGGAGATAGGGAAAAAATTAATACCATGTTGATATAAGATAAATACATAATGTGGACATACCAGCTTAGATTCCTTAAAAAGTTAAGGTTATTAAAAAAAAAAAAATAAAGATGGAGGTAACTGTTCTAGATTAGAAGACATACAGCTTTGATTGAATACAGGTTTGAAAAAGATAAGTTATAAAAAGACCTTCTTGAGACAATTAGGAAAATTTTGAATTTATATCATGTATTAGATAAAACCCTAAAATAACTGTTAATATTCTGAAATGTAATACTGATATTGTGGTTACATAGAAGAATGTCCTTATTTTTATGGTACACAAGGTGAAGATTTAACATTTTGGTATAAAGTGACATGATGGCTGCAACTTACGAATGTGCATACACGCAGATAAAGCAAGCGTGGCAAAATGTTGAAACAGTTTTTAACAGTTGTTAAATGTTTGAATTTGTTTAATCTAGGTGTAGGGTGTGTCGATAACTTATTGCTGTAGTCTTTCAGATGATCTATATGTTTCAAAAGTTTCATAATGAGAATTTGGGGGAAATCAGCTTTTTCAGAATATTAACAGGCATCAGACAAAGGAGGAGAGCATACTGACTAATGAGTAAGAGTAAGCAGTTGAAGATTCTCAGAAAATTAGGGGGGAAGGATCTTGGAAATGACTAAAATTTCCTCTACTATATAGCAAGTTATGCATCAGAAAAATGTATATTATTAGTCACATTTTGTTGAAGGGAGTAGGGCATTTGGACTATAGTTGTATGTGTAAACTCAGTATTTTTATGATGATAAAAATTTTTAGATGAAAAATATGACTCACCATTCCACAATTGTAATATAGCATTTCATTTCTCAGAATTTCATTCCACATCTTTTTAATAAACATAAACAGAAAAATAGAAAATATAAAAAGCACCAAATGCAAATTATAGGACTGAAAAATACAATATCTAAAATCAGAAATTCATTTGATGTATTTAGCAGAATAGAGATGCCAAAGGAAAGACTATACTTTTTCCTCTTAATTTCCTTTTTTTTAAATTTTTTTTTAATTTTTTTTTCAACGTTTTTATTTATTTTTGGGACAGAGAGAGACAGAGCATGAACAGGGGAGGGGCAGAGAGAGAGGGAGACACAGAATCGGAAACAGGCTCCAGGCTCTGAGCGGTCAGCACAGAGCCCGACGCGGGGCTCGAACTCACGGACCGTGAGATCATGACCTGAGCCGAAGTCGGACGCTTAACCGACCGAGCCACCCAGGTGCCCCTCCTCCTAATTTCTTTAAGATATATTACTACTTAAAAATATAACCTTCATACCGCTTTGGGGAAGATACACAAACCTTGCAGTTTTATAGGTTCTATAACCTTACCTTGTGTAGTTTATAATGATTGTAAATGTAATGCATATGACAACTATAGCATAAAGGGTAGGTAAGGGGCGAGCTTTAAAGGACCTATAAAATTATGGGATTTGTGTATTTTTCCCAAAGTGGTACAAAGTAAATGTAATCCAGTTGAAGTTCCTAGGCTGTCACCTGGTTCAATCTCCTGCCCTTCCCCCGCCCCATAATAATTATCTTAAACTGTATTTATTCCTTTGTTTTTTTCCATAGTTTTACTACTTATATATAGTTGCAAACTAATATAATTTGTTTCTAAAATATTATGCTTCTAAGATCAATACAGGTAATCTCATTTGCTGGCACTCATTATCTCTCTGCTATATACTGTTCCATGTGGAGCATTTCTCATTTTGTCTATAGATTTGTTGATGGGCATTTGAATTGTTTTCAGTTTTTACTACTCTCTCTGCTGCGATGAATTTTCTTGAATGTATCTTCCAATGCATATCTGAAAAAGTCTCTACATTATGATGAAATGCTCTCTATGAGTCTCTTTGATGCATTGCTACATCGTATGGTAAAGAGACATTATTATTTAATGGACACAGTCATCAAGGAAAGCAATTTTGGTTATTTTTGGATTTTCCCAAAGAGCTGTATGATTTTAGCTGTGGTGTGTTCAAGATATTCTGTTTCTGTATAATATCTGTCAGTATCCTTCTATAGGAACTTCTACCTTAATTAAGAATTGTGTCATTTTCCTTATTAGAATTTCTCAGTTACTCACTTTTGGTCAAAACTAAGATCCCAGAAGTACAAAGCTGACCATAAGTACTTTGGGGGTTTTTGTTTTTAGTTTTTGTTTTGATACAGTTTTATTAGCTGGATGTTGTCTTGGGATGATGACTGTATAATAATATTTAAACATCTGCATATCAGACAATAGAGGAAAATAAGAACTATGCAACAATCACAAATGTAATAATAAACTTTTTGAATCCACTTTGTATCCAGCCCTATTGAAAGTAGGTCTAATGGGAGAGTAAGTCCCATGGATGAATTTGGCCCACCTTAAATAGACACGTAGCCTTTAAAAACAAAACAAAACAAAACTGTTCTTTTGAGATAATTGTAGATTCAGATGCAGTTGAAAGAAATAATAGAGATCCTTTGTATCCTTTACTCAGTTTCCTCTGATGGTAACATCTTTCAAAACTATGGCACAGTATCTCAACCATGATACAGAATGTTTCCACCTCTACCAGGATCCCTCATGTTGCCCTTTTATAGCTACATCTACTTCCCTCCTGCCCTACCCCCTCCTTAACCCTTGGCAACCAACCACTAATGTTTTCCTCCCGTATTTAATGCTCTCATTTCAAGGATATTACATAAATGGAATCACACAGTATGTAACCTTTCATGGTGGGTTTTTTCACTCAGTGTAATTTTCTGGGAAGTCATCCAGGTTGTTCTGTGTTTCACTAGTTCATTCCTTTTCTGCTATTGAGTAACACTACAGGGTGTGAGTGTACCACATTTTTTTTTTAACAGTTTGCCCATTGGCGGACATCTGGGTTTCCAGTTCTGGGCTGTTCTGATTAAAGTTGTTATAAACATTCATGTATAGGTTTTTGCGCAAGTGCAAGTGTTCATTAATCAGATAAATTTCTGGCTTGTAAGATAGTTGCATGTAGAGTCATTAAAGAAACTGTCAAACTGTTTTCTGGAGTGGCTAGGACTTTGTACATCTTCATCAGAAATGAATATGCAGTTTCTCAGCATCCTCATCAGCATTTGTATTGATGCCATTTTACAGTTTAGCCATTCTGATAGGTGTGTAGTAGTATCTCATTTTGGTATTAATTTGTAGTTCCCTAATAACCAATAATATTGAACATCTTTTCATGAAGGCCTCTTAATTTATTAATGATTCTACTTTTCCTGAAGTGTTTACCTGGGTATAACAGCATGTGTAGGCTACTGTGTAGATAGACTCTACCACACTGGAGAATAAAAGGTCAAGGAGAATATTATAATCTAGAATTATTCTAATCAACAAATTTATGCTGGTTTGTCTGATCTCTAAAGCTTGAGCTGTATCATTTGAGTCACATGCAGGGGTAAATTATAAACCATTTGTTTTAGTTCTAGAACTGCTAGCTAGGGTAGAATTTGTCATGCAGACTGGTCAAATTTAGAACTTGGATGAATTGGGAAGACCTGATGACCAGACCCAAACTACAGATCATGTTTAGAAGCATGGAAGGACGGGGCGCCTGGGTGGCGCAGTTGGTTAAGCGTCCGACTTCAGCCAGGTCACGATCTCGCGGTCCGGGAGTTCGAGCCCCGCGTCGGGCTCTGGGCTGATGGCTCAGAGCCTGGAGCCTGTTTCCGATTCTGTGTCTCCCTCTCTCTCTGCCCCTCCCCTGTTCATGCTCTGTCTCTCTCTCTGTCCCAAAAATAAATAAACGTTGAAAAAAAAAATTTAAAAAAAAAGAAGCATGGAAGGGCCATTTTAGTGCAAAACAGTTATTCCACAGGTATACATGAAGAGGCCGCAAATGTATTGTTATGATTACCAGTTATTATCAATTACTTTCTGAATATAATTGGCCTTATTGCGGAGAACAAAGACCTTGAGTTGAATTTTAAAAGTCACATAATAGGTTCTACATAGCTTTGTAAAAAAATGATTGATCTGTAGCTTGTATCATGAATCCCTTGTTTCTTCTCATCCCTGATACATCTTGCATTCCTTTGAGGCTCTGGGAGAAAACAGAAACATCAGCTAATTGTTAGGGCCTAGGGTCCAGTTAAGGCATATAAACATATTGGAATTTATAATATTCCTGTATTGATTATAAAAGGAATGCGAGTAATAATTTTGGGATGAACTCTGGTACTACTTTTGACTATTGGTTTAGCTATGTGATCCTTATCAGATAAGCCTAGGACTAGGTGATAAACAGAAAGATGGGTAGTACTGTAATTCTTTGAGAAAGTCAAGAGAGAATTTGAAGGTGTGAAATATTGTTAGACTAATGTCTTGTAAAGCATCATACCTTTGACTCTCTATCTCTCTATACCCTTGAGTAGTTTAACATTGCCCCTACCTCCACCCCACCCTGCACTTTCCCAGACTGGGCCTAAGCCCAGTAACTTGCTTTGGGCAGAGCAAAACCAATTTCAGGACAGGTTGCCAAATAGCTCATTGCCACACATTGAAACTCACCAGAGGAGCTGAGTGAAAGCAAGCCTAAAACTCAGTGGATTTGAGAAGCACATTTAAGATGAACATATTAATTGGCTCCAGTGAAAGCTTAATTGGCAGATCTCAGTGAGACCTAGAGGAAAAACTCAAAGATATTACCATAGTTGAAAATATGACTAAAAGTTTACTTTATATATGAGGGAGATGAATCACTCTGTAGGTCAAGTTCTTGCATCAAAAGCAGAGGCACAGTTTATAAAAGGGAAGAAAAAAGCAGTCTTGAAACAATACAGTATTTCCCCAGTCCCCACTTTGGGAAAAGGGATGCTATCAAGAGTAAGAAGCTATAAAGAGCAGATTGACAGGATCATTAAGGAAATCTATTTCAGTTATTTGCGAATTTTCTGAGAAATCTTGTGACTATATGAAGAACATATATGATATGCTAATTCTATGTGAAGTCGGCCATGTACCACCAGATGTTATTTCCTTCATTATAATGCTTCACCAGGAACTGAGAGGGCAGGAGTTAAACAGGTTCTGCAGATTGCTGGGTTTTACAGGTGGTGAGGATGTATGAACCAGGTGCTAAAGTTTTCACTAAATGAGAATTATGACCAGAATGTCTGAAACACATGCCAGATAGCATGAAGCTTAAAAATGGAAAATTGCTTATATCTACGTGTAATAATATGATCTAGGAGCACTAGAAGGGGAATGTGGAGGATGCTGCTCCACCTCCTGGTCTTGAGGTATGTGGGCCTTCACTTGAGTCTATGAGGGAAACAGCATCCTTAGTGGTAAGCCAAGTCTTAGGTAAAATAAAGAGGAAATGTTTAGTGGAGCAGTTAAAGATGGGAGGTTGTTTGTTAACCCTGGGATGCTGGATTAAATGGGAGGACTGATAGCACGGCAGAGATGATGAGAGGTGGTGAACAAGGATTCCCAAGGTTTACCTGGTTAAAAAAATGCCAACAGTCCTGACGATGAGCGAAGCAGCCCTATCATGAGTCAGCTTATCATGCAGATTTTTGTTAAACCCCACAAAGGAGTGCAGGCGTGGTCCTTTAAGACTTGGAGAAAGGGGAACTATGACTAGCAGAAACATTTTTGTCTAAAACATAATGTAAATATTAACATTTACTTTTGGTACAACCTAGAATTTTTATTTTCTTCCAAATATTCATTATAATTGTATTTAGCTATTAAATTAACATGTGCATGTGAAGGTGTGAAAAATCACGATCTGATTTTCCAAAATTTATGAGTTAGTTTAGATTACATATGGATGATTATATGAGTGACTCTGTATTTGAGAATTTTATGATTTATTACTTTTTTCCAGAAAGGGTGCTTTATTGAAGAATTTCAAATGTTGAATAAAAACATAGTAAGAACTTTACTGAAACTTCCAAATCTTTGTGCACATACTTAACATTTTTTATAGCTTTGCTCTGATATAGTTTTAACCTCTGATAGTGTTTCCATTCTCTTTGTTACTCTACCCAGTTACTATTTGAATTCATAGAAATTTATTAAATAGAAAGAACAATATTTGCTCACAAAATCTTCATCTCCACCTTTTTGTTTGTTTGTTTTAAATGCTGCTACCTTACTGCTAAATGGTGAACAAGAAAACTGAAATCATTGGATAAGAGAGTAAAATATCGTAGCTGCTTCTTTGACTATTCAGCTTTAATTGAGGAAATATTTTTCTCCTTGAGGAGTTTCTGAAGAGTTGTTTACAGTTCTCACTTGAATTTCTTTTTAAGTGCTTAAAATTATTATTTTGATTAATTGATCTTCTATTCAAAGAGACTTGCCAATAGCTAAAACAGGGACAAGGAACATAAAGAAGAGAATGATGGACATTTGAGGTCATAACCTCTGATACCCTCCTTCATTTCACATTTGAGCAAGCTGGGGTTCAGAGAGATGAAATCACTTGTCTGAATAAAATTTTTATCTGAAAATGGAAGTGGAGATAGGAGAAGTGTGAGTAAATACTTTAAAACCATATGCATGTATGTTCATATATGTATCAAGGTAATCCTATTAATTATAAATTGAAATTTTCTCTTTAACACTCATATAATATTCCTTAACATAAAGTTTTTAACATTTCAGGAACTCCATAGATTCTTCTATTGGGGTTCCTTGGGTGAATTTTTTTGTTTTTTAATCAGGATGTATTAATGCTTTGGTTTTTTAAACATAAATTTGTGACATAAAAATATTAGTTGGCTATCACTTTTTCATTAAAATATCTTTCTGATTAATTAAATATTTGCCACATGTTTAGTTTATCTGCAGGGTGGAGGTGGAATTTATGTTCTCCTATGGAAACTTTGGTTATGGATTTTCACATCAGGTTAGTTCCTCTCTTTTAAAAATTATTCTATAGCTCTTTAGTCAAATCTCTTCTGAGCCTCTATTCAGTTTGATAAATCCTTTAAAATACATATTCTTTTTAAAAAATGAAATAAATATTTTTAAAAGAATGCTGTTTTTCTCCGACCTAAGGATAAAGGAAACTACCATTTTTTATTTCCGTGTACATTTAAAAATAATCTTTATTCAAAACGCCTTTATCAAAAACTTTGCTCTTGTGTCTGTGTGGTCATTGGGTTAAAAACAATTATTTTAAGTATGTAAGAAGTGTAGATTTTTGTATCTAAAAATACTTATTAAAAATGGACGGGGCGCCTGGGTGGCGCAGTCGGTTCAGCGTCCGACTTCAGCCAGGTCACGATCTCGCGGTCCGTGAGTTCGAGCCCCGCGTCGGGCTCTGGGCTGATGGCTCAGAGCCTGGAGCCTGTTTCCGATTCTGTGTCTCCCTCTCTCTATGCCCCTCCCCCGTTCATGCTCTGTCTCTCTCTGTCCCAAAAAATAAATAAACGTTGGAAAAAAAAATAAAAAATAAAATAAATAAAATAAAAATGGAGTCATTAATTATATTCACATAACATTTTTTACTCTGGTCACATATGTTCCTCCCCTCCCCTCCCCCCCACAGTTATTTCAATATCTGGTGTTATTTGAGCCTTCCTTCATTTATCAAGAAAGTAGTATTTTCAAAGAAGTTAATCTTCCTAGCTTTGGCCTGACCCCTTTAAATTCATTACATATATCCATGTTCCAGTGGAAACTTTTGTACATTAACCTGTGCCCTGTTCTTTTATTATGTCCTTAGGCTACATTTGTTTTGAAATAGCTCTTGATATACCTTGGTATTATCACAACTTTGGGGCGTTTATAAATCCAGTGCCATCAGTGGTGCTGTTATATAGGGGATATGACCTGTATACTTTGCATATAATCTTTCATTTCTGTTTTTTGCTATTTTTTTTATAGTCTTGGGTTTTTTTTTTTAAATTAGGAATTGAGAGTAGGTACATTATTCTTATTAAATAAGTCTATTGCTGTATTATCCCTGGTAAAATGTTATTCTAAAATTTTGCCTATGGTATATCATAATAGTTTTTAATGCATTTTGAATCAGAAGTGATATACAGAAGAAAGCACTAGACACAATCTTTTTTTCATCTTTTTTCCTTCTTTCCTTTGATTTTCCTTTCTTTTCCTTCTGTTTATTTATTTTCTTGTGAATTGGCCCTTATAGGGACTTCTGTTTAGTCCCTTTTGTAACAGTTTATAAGCACCAACTTCAGAGGTAGATTTTGTGTCTGGATATAAGTAAAACATGTGGCAATCACATTCGTAGGGGATACTCTCTTTTCAGATAAGACTAGGCAAGTATTGTTTTATGTAAGTGGGCTCTACCAAAAACATGGAACAGAGGTATTAGGTGAAAAAGAGTGGGAAATATAAAAGTTTTTGATTTTGGTGCTATGTTGGTGAACTTTTCAGTAATATAGTTCCCTACTCCCCTGTCTTGATAATGTAAAAAGAGCACTACACTGGGGGCAGATAAAGCTGCATTCAAAACCTGGCTATGATGTCTCTTGGGTAACCCTTGAACAAAATAGTTCATCTTCAGCATTTTTTTGTAAAATAGGCACAGTTATCTACATCATAGGATTATTGAGAGGATAAAATAATATTAAAGATATAATGTTCTTGACAGATATTTAGTGCTCCATAAATATTAGTTCTTTTTTCCTCTTTTAATTCTATTTCTTTTTTAATGTATTTAAGGCTTATAGTCCTAGAGAATAGTAGTATTAGAGTGAACTGTAATTGTAACTAAGCAGTGTTAAAACACACTTACGATTTTCTTCAGTTAAAACCTCTTCAGAAAATTGTTGAGCCATCCATGTTTATGAATATTGCACCACCTCCAGAAAGAACAGACCCTGTGACGTAAGTGTTTGAACACTTATGTACATAATAAGATTATGTGGCATTTAAAGCATTTCATCCATTTGATGGATCATTTTGGTGTCTTAAGACCTAGCCAGAATGGGCTAGACTCCAAGGTAAAGAGAATAGTGAATTGTTTTGCTTAATAAGATGGGAGAAAATTTGGGTTTCTGGGTATATTCATTAAATGTCTGCTATATCCCCCAGGCATTGCAAATACTAAAATAAATGAGGCCTGGTCCCTGCCCTCTAGTAGCTCATGGTTTAGTGCAAAGTTAACTTGTAAAAAGAAATTATTATAATACAAATGAGATAAGAATCCTCCTAGAGGTAAACATAAGGAACTATGGGTGTGGGATAGTGGTGGAAGGAAAAAAATTGGGTCATAGCAAATTTATTGATTTATGATAAGCAGAGATTCTGCATTTAATGTTGCAGATTAGGGTGTTAGAAAAGGCTCCATTTGGTTGTTTGGTTGCAGAAACATGAACCAAATGAAGCCCACTTGAGTGAATTAGAAATGCCAGACCTGACTTGGTTTAATTAGAGGAAGGTATTCAAGGGCATAGAAAGATGGTGATATTGGCATGGATTTGTCTTTAAGACCTACTCACTCACCCAGGGAGGGTCCAGAAGATATACCTTTCACATGACAGTGAGAAGTAAATTTGTGAGGGGACCTCCACCCTTGAAGAACTCTGTGATTGCTTTTCTTTGTGGGCCAGACCTCACAGTGGGAGCTGCAGTCACTGAACTGGGAAAACCTGAATGCAATGGGAATAACTGGATTCCAGGATAGCAGGGGCCAAGTGATGGCACTCAACCACCAATGACAAGACACGTTACCGTAATAGACAGTAGAGTCAAAGCAGCGATCAGAATAGTTTGACTCACATGGACCTTTGGCATTGGCTAATTAATCATGGTGTTCCTGGAAATAACATATATAGGAAACCTACTAAATTCTTTCTTAATCTGTATAACAGAAAAGTTCTAGGTCAAGTGAACAAAACTCTGACCTGAGTGATAAAAAGAGTCATAGCTCCTCAATCGTTTTCCAGATTTGAGCCAGTTTGCAGACCCAGAAACCTTCAAATGAAGGGGACGCTTTCTCCCCTTAAGGAGAGATGCTAGTATGCTGATAAAAATTTGTAATGTTTATCTTTCTCCCAGCTTTCCCAAAAGGGAAGGAGAGCCTTTTACCAGGGTTAATTGTACATTAGGGAAAAGGAAATAATCAGACCTTTCAGAGACTACTACTAGACTTTTCAAAGACTACTGGACACTACTGGCTGTGAAATGACACTAATTCCTGAAGATTCAAAACATCACTGTTGTCCACCAGAGTAGGGACTTAGGGAAGTCAGGTGATAAATGGAGTTTTAAACCCATCCTGTGGTTATTTCCCTAATTCCAGATTGCCTAATTGACACCAACACACTTAGCTGTAGGTGAATCGCAACATTGATTGCCTGACCTATGGACCTAGGGATTTTAGGATGG
The DNA here is from genome assembly GCF_014898765.1 of Herpailurus yagouaroundi. Taxonomy (NCBI): domain Eukaryota; kingdom Metazoa; phylum Chordata; class Mammalia; order Carnivora; family Felidae; genus Herpailurus; species Herpailurus yagouaroundi. Next base: position 80,439,879 of record NW_024412395.1, on the reverse strand, counting down.
GAAAAGCTAAATGGAAGCCACTAGAGAGCTACCTCTACCTAGGAAAACACTAAGCCAAAAGCAATACCACATTCATGGAGGGATTCAGAGATTAGTGCCATTATCAAGGACTCAAAGATATAAAAGTGGTGATTCCCATCTCATCCCCATTTAGCTCACTTATTTTGGCCTGTGCATAGAATAGATCTTGGAGAGTGACAGTAGATTGTTGCAGGCTTAACCAGGTAGTGATTCCGATTGTAGCTGCTGTACCAGGTGTGGTTTCATTTCTTGGACAGGTTAACGCATCCCTTGGTACCTAGTATGCAACTAGTGATCTGGCAAATGCTATTTTCCTAGTATAAAGACCATAAAAAGCAGTTTGCTTTCTTTCAGCTGTCAAGGTCAGCAATATACTTTCACTGTCTTACCTCAGGTATATCAACTTCTCCAGCCCTATGTCATTAAATATATTCACAGGAATCTTGATTGCCTTTCCCTTATATAAAACATTATAGGGGCGCCTGGGTGGCGCAGTCGGTTAAGCGTCCGACTTCAGCCAGGTCACGATCTCGCGGTCCGTGAGTTCGAGCCCCGCGTCGGGCTCTGGGCTGATGGCTCAGAGCCTGGAGCCTGTTTCCGATTCTGTGTCTCCCTCTCTCTCCGCCCCTCCCCCGTTCATGCTCTGTCTCTCTCTGTCCCAAAAATAAATAAAACGTTGAAAAAAAAATTAAAAAAAAAATAAAACATTATACAGGTTCATTACAATGATGCCCTTTAAGCTGATTGGATCTAGTGAACAGAAAGTAGCAACCAATCTAACTTACTTAGGTAAGACATTTGCATGTCAGAGGTTGTAGGAAGAATTCTGACAAAAATTCAGGGATCTTCTACCTCATTGAAATTTTGAGGAGCCAGTGGTATGGGACTTGTCAAGATAATCTTGCTAAGGTGAAAGATAAGTTGTTGTAACTGGCCCTTCCTATAACTAAAACAGAGGCACAACACTGGTGGCTTTTTTGGATTTTGGAGACAACTTATTCCTCATTTGGGTGTGCTATTCTGGCCCATCTAACAAGTGACTGGAAAATATATATATATATATCTATCTTCTTTCCCCTCCTCATATCTTACCATCATGTAACATAAGCTATATTGACTTTATATTATAATTGACTTTATATTCTATTTAAGTATTGTTAAACTTGCATCACACTATTTAAGTTTCAGGGTATTAAGAAGAGTAAACATCACTCAAAGACTTTTATTCTTTTCTGGGGAAGAGGCTAGTGAGTTTTTGGTTGTATGCAGGATAGTTGTGTCATGTTATTGTTCTCATTTGGAGATCAAATATGTTTTAAAGAGATGCTTCTGGGTGTCAGGTTGACAAGTGGTGCGTGGACTTGTGATGATTAATTTTATGTATCAACTTGACCAGGCCATAAAATAGAGATTTAGATCTAGAGGTTGGGAGAGAGGTCTGGGATTAAACTCTCTTTCTTTCTTTCTTTCTTTCTTTCTTTCTTTCTTTCTTTCTCTCTCTCTTTCTTTCTCTCTTTCTTTCTCTCTTTCTTTCTCTCTTTCTCTCTTTCTCTCTTTCTTTCTTTCTTTCTTTCTTTCTTTCTTTCTTTCTTTCTTTCTTTCATGTTTGTTTATTTTTGAGAGAAAGACAAAACACAAACAGGGGAGGGACAGAGAGAGGGAGACAGAGTCTGAACCAGGCTCCAAGCTCTGAGCTGTCAGCGCATAGCCCAATGCGGGGCTTGAACCCATGGACCATGAGATCATGACCTGAGCCAAAGTCAGACGCTCAACCAACTGAGCCACCCAGGCACCTCTGGGCTTAAACACTTTCTACTCCTCATTAGAACTTCAGGTCCTTATCTCCTTTCCCATCCCTGCTGCCCATCTTTGTAGTAAGAGTGCTCAAGAGAGCACTTCTGTCAGGATCTCTGATCTTTTTCTTTTTTCCTAGCTCTACCCTCTGATGGTTCAAGGTAGACAGGTGAGATTGCAATGTAGAATTGATAGCTACCACTGATTTTAGAAGTGTCGTTTGTGTAATTTCAATATTTAACATTATAACCATTTTTGCAGAAATGTAATTACACCACAGCCAATAGAATATCCAGCATTCCTATCCCCAGACCTGAATGTTACTGTTGGGATGCCAACTGCAATGCCCCAATCCAACCAGCCATCTGTAGTGCGACTTGAAAAACTTCAGCAACAACCTCGGGAAAGGAAAAAAAAAAAAAAAAAAAGTCATCATCTCATTTGTGTGTTATTTGTACATTAATTTTTTCTTTTGAGACATGAGCTTTAGATATTTGTTTAGAAAGGTCAATGAAATGACAGGAAAAGAGGTGATAACTTATTTATAAGGGAGAAAGTATAATACTTGCTCTACTCTTGACTCAACAATGTATTCTATAGGTGTCTTGTGCTTTTTTCTGTATTTCCCATCCTTTTTTCTCTATGCTTCAGTGTAAATAATTTCTCCCATCGTATCTTACAGTTCACTGGTTCTTTTTTCTTTGTTTCTAATCTGTTGTTAAACCAATTGAATTCTTTTGTGTGTGTATGGGTTTTTTTTTTTAAGTTTATTTATTTTGAGAGAGAGGAGAGAGAGAGAGTGAGCTGAGGAGGAGTAGAGAGAAGGAAAGAGAGAGAAAACCAAGAAGCTCCACACTGTCAAGTGCAGAGCCTGATGTGGGGTTCAAACTCACAAACCATAAAATCATGACCTGAACTGAAATCTGGAGTCAGACACTTGACCGACTGATCCACCCAGATACTCCAAACCAATTGAATTCTTAATTTCAGTTACTTTATTGAAGTTATTTTCCTTTATTTTATAGTTTCCACTTCTCTACCAAAATCCCCTGACTTCTCTTTGAATTCTTTGAACATATTAGTCATTGCTATTTTTTTAAGTTTATTTATTGGGATACCTGGGTGGCTCGGTTAAGCGTCCAACTTCAGCTCAGATCATGATCTCAACATTCATCAGTTCGACCCCATGTCAGGCTCTGTGCTGTGCTCCAGCTCAGAGCCTGGAGCCCACTTCAGATTCCGCATCTCCTTCTCTCTCTGCCCCTCCTCCCCTTGCACTCTGTGCCTCTCTCAAAAATAAAAACATTAAAAAAATTTTTTTAGGTTTATTTATTTTGAGAGAGAGAGCAAGAGAGAATGCATACACATGAGCGGGGAAGGGACAGAGAGGGAGGGAGAGAGAGACTACAAAGCAGGCTCCACACCGTCAGCATAGAGCCTGACATGGGGCTTGATCTCACAAACTATGAGGTCATGACCTGAGCCGAGATCAAGATTTGGCTGCTTCACCGATTGAGCCACCCAGGCACCCCAACCATTGCTATTTTAAAGTTCATCTGTGGTGACTTTATTATCTGGATCTCCTGTAGGTCTGTTTCTATTGGGTTTTTTCCCCTCATAATTTTCAGTCAAGCCTTACATTCTCATATACCTAGCTATTTTTATTGAGTGCCAAACATTGTATCTGTAGAACTAATTTGTGGCTCTTGATTGTATATTCTTACAGGGAGGATAGACACTTGCATCTGTCAGCCAACTAGACTAGGAAACTAGCAATCCCAGATCACCTTAATTCACTTGAGATTGAGATTGAAATGATTTAGGTTTGTTTCCTATGAGGATTAGTCTTTTAATGGTCTAATCTTATTCCTAGTAGTAGGACTGGGACTAGTGTGAGGCAAGTAAGTCACAAGACAAGGAGGCTCTTATTCTCGTGGTTTAACCTTTTGGGGTCCCAACTGAAAGCCTAGATGTTTACCTTGGCTTTTCATCCTTGGCAGGGTCTGAACTCTGCTTTTTGTTCCCTAATTCTGGCATATCTATCTCCAGGCTCTGCTCATTTTCTTAACTCTTAGCCACCACAAATGCCTGGAAGGAAAAATGGTACCAAATGATGGGGCTTATTGTCTCTGAAATTCCTATAATCTTGGATCTGTAAATCCTTGATGCTTTTGTAACTGACTGATGCTTTCAGACACAATTTTTTAAAATTTTTATTAAAAAAATTTTTTTAATGTTTATTTATTTTTGAGAGAGAAACAGAGACAGAGTGCAAGTGGGGAAGTGGCAGATAGAGAGGAAACACAGAATCTGAAGTAGGCTCCAGGCTCTGAGCTGTCAGCACAGAGCCCGACACAGGGCTCTAATTCATAGCGAGATCCTGACCTGAGCTGAAGTTGGACTCTTAAGCAACTGAGCTATCGAGGTGCCCCACTTTCAAATACAATTTTTAAAAAATATATTGTCCAGCCTTTTTAGTTGTGTAGTTAGATGGTTTATCTGAAGTAACCTAGTCCACCATTGCCAGAAGCAGAACTCCTTGGTGACTTAAAAAATGATTATTTATGTTGAATACATTTTTTACTCAGACTCATAACTTATTAATTCATTAACATTGAGCTGAATGACCAAAGAACCCTTTTATCCTCTATTCTGATGTTTTATTCATTTAGTAACATTATTGAATACCTAGTGTGTGTCAGGCACTATTATAGGGTACTAGATATACAATGGTGATTTTTAAAAACATATTTGTTAGTGTCCTCTTTCCTTCTTTGTAAGCATAATGAAGGTTTATCAATACCCCCATCCCACCCCCACCAAAGTCTGCTGTTAGTTTCATTGATTTTTTTTTTTCTGTTGTCTTTTTAGTTTCTATTTTCCCCCACTCTGGTCTTTGTTATTTCCTTTGTTTTACTAATTTTGACTTAGTTCTTTTTCCTGGTTCCTTGAAGTATAAAATTATTTGAGATCTTTCTTTTTCTTATTGTAAATGCTTACTGCTTTTAACTTACCTCTTAGAAGTGTTTTTGCTACATCCCATAAGTTTTGATATGTTGTATTTCCATTTTGATTTGTCTCAAGATATTTAAAAATATTTTTCTTTTGGTTTCCTCTTTGACCCATTGGTTATTCAGTAGCATGTTGCTTAATCTCCACTGAAAATTTGTGAAATTAGCAGTTTCTTCTCGGAATTGATTATGGTCAGAAAGGATGCTTGATATGATTTTAGTCATCTTAAATTTATGAGTACTTGTTTTATGGCCTAACATATCTATCCTGAAGAATGTTTCACATGTACTTAAGATGACCATTGGATGGAATGTTCTATAGAAGTATTAACTCTGTGATTTAATGTGTAGTTTAGCTTCAGTGTTTCTTTATAAATTTTATGTTTGGTTGATCTATCTATTGATGTAAGTGGGGTTTTAAAGTCCCTTACTATTATTATATTGCTGTCTCTTTCTTCCTTCATATCTGTTCACATTTGGTTTACATATTTAGGTGCTTCTATGTTGAGTGCATAACTGTTTACAAATGTCATATTCTCTTGTTGGATTGACCCCTTTATCATTATATAGTGATCTTTGTCTCTCATTACAGTCTTTGGCTTAAAGTCTATTTTGTGTGCTATAAGTATTAGTAGTCCTACACTCTTTTGGTTCCTGTTTGCATGGAATATCTTTTTCCATAGCTTTTCTTTCAGTCAGTAGGTGTCCTTTAAGCTTAAGTGTCTCTCTTGTAGGCAGCATATAGTTGGGTCTTGGGTGTTTTTTTTTTTTAATCAGCTACTCTGTCTTTTGATTGGAGAATTTAGTCTGTTTACATTTAAAGTAATTATTAAAAAGTATGGACTTACTATTGCTATTTTGTTCATTATTTTCTGGCTGTTTTTTAAATTCCTTTGTTCCCCTCTTATTTTCTTGCTGTCTTCTTTTGTGATTTGATGGTTATTTGCAATGGTACACTTAGATTCCTTTATCTTTTGTGTATCTACTCTAGGTTTTTCTTTGTGGTTTACCAGGAGGCTTACAAAACACATATTTAAAACAGTCTATTTTAAGCTGATAACAATTTAACTTCGAATGTAATAAAGCTCTGTATTTTTATCCCCCCCCCCATTTTATACTTCTGATGTCACAGTTTGCATCTTTTTACTTTATCTTATTTATTTGTTGAGTAATTTAACAAATTATTGTAGTTATAGTAATTTTTTTGAGTTTTTTTGTCTCTTAACCTTCATATCAGGGTTATATGTGATTCACCCCCCACCATTACAATATTAGAATATCCTGAATTTAACTATATATTTACCTTTGCCAGTGAGATTTATAGTTTCATATGCTTTTATGTTACTGATTCGTATCCTTTTTGTTTGGCTTGAAGAAGTCCCTTTGTAACATTTATTGTAGGACTGGTCTAGTGGTGATGAACCCTTTTAGGTTTTGTTTGTCTAGAAAATTTTAATTTCTCCTTCGATTCTGAAGGACAACTTTGTCATGTAGAGTATTCTTGGTTGACAGGTTTTTTGTTGTTTTGTTGTTGTTGTTGTTGTTGTTGTTTTACTTTTGGCACTTTGAATATATCATGCCACTTTCTTCTGGCCTGGAAAGATTCTGCTGAAAAATATGATAGCTTTCTTTCCCGCCCCCGCCCCCCCCCCAAGTTAGTTAACATACAGTGTAGTCTTGGCTTTAAGAGTAGAACCCAGTGATTCATCTCTTACATATGACACCCAGTGCTCATCCTAAAGAGTGCTCCCCTTAATGCCCGTCACGCGTTTAACTCACACCCCACCCCCACATCCCTACCAACCCTCACTTCTCTGCTTTTAAGAGTCTCTTATGGTTTGCCTCCCTCTGTGTTTTTATCTTATTTTTCCTTCCCTTCCTCTATGGTCATCTGTTAAGTTTCTCCAATTCCACATATGAGTGAAATCATATGATAACTCTTTCTCTGACTTATTTCACTTAGCATTAATACCCTCCAGTTTCATCCACATTGTCGCAAATGGCAAGATTTCATTCTTTTTCATTGACGAGTATTATTCTGCTGTGTGTGTGTGTGTGCATGTGTGTGTATGTATCACACATGTTCTTTATCCTTTCATCAGTTGATGGACATTTGGGCTCTTTCCATAATTTGGCTATTGTTGATAGTGCCGCTATAAATATTGGGGTGCATGTGCCCCTTTGAGTCAGCATTTTTGTATCCTTTGGTTAAATTCCTAGTAATGCAACTGCTGGGTCATAGAGTAGTTCTATTTTTAATTTTTTGAGGAAGCTCTACACTGTTTTCCAGAGTGGCTACACCAGTTTTCATTCCCACTAATAGTACAATAGGGTTCCCATTTCTATACATCCTCGCCAACATCTATTGTTGCCTGAGTTGTTAATTTTAGCTACTCTGACCAGTGTGAGGTGGTATGTCACAGTGGTTTTGATTATCTTTTCATGTGTTTGTTTGCCATCTGGATGTCGTCTTTGGAAAAATGTTTATTCATGTCTTCTGCCCAGTTCTTCACAGGATTATTTGATTTGGGGGTGTTGAGTTTAGTAAGTTCTTTATTGATTTTGGATACTAACCCTGTATCCAGCATGTCATTTGCAAGTATCTTCTCCCATTCTATCGGTTGCCTTTTAGTTTGGTTGATTGTTTCCCTTGCTGTGTAGAAGCTTTATTTATTTATTTATTTAGTTAGTTAGTTAGTTAGTTATTATCATTATTATCATTATCATCGTTTTTAACGTTTATTTATTTTTGAGAAGAGAGAAACAGAGCATGAGTGGGGAGGAGAGAGAAAGAGGGAGACACAGAATCTGAAACAGGCTCCAGGCTCTGAGCTGTCAGCACAGAGCCCGACGTGGGGCTTGAACTCACAGACCGTGAGATCATGACCTGAGCTGAAGTCGGACGCTCAACTGACTGAGCCACCCAGGTGCCCCTATTATTTTTTTTAAGGTTTATTCATTTTTCAGAGACAGAGCATGAGTGGGGGAGGAGCAAAGAGAGAGGGAGACAAAGAATATGAAGCAGGCTTCAGGCTCTGAGCTGTCAGCACAGAGCCCGATGCAGGGCTCGAACTTCACGGACCATGAGATCATGACCTGAGCCAAAGTTGGAAGCTCAGCCAACTGAGCCACCCAGGTGCCCCTGTAGAAGCTTTTTTTTATCTTGATAAGGTCCCAGTAGTTCACTTTTGCTTTGATTTCCTTTGCCTCTAGAGACATGTCAAGTAAGAAGTTGTTGCTGAGTTGTGGCTGTGGCTGAGGTTGCTGTCTGTTTTCTCCTGTAGGATTTTGATGGTTTTCTGTCTCAGATTTAGGTCTTTCATCCATTTTGAATTTGTTTTTGTGTATGGTGTAAGAAAGTGGTCCAGGGCCTGGCACTTTAGAAAGTGCGTTTGGAGTGTGCTTTGTGTACTCTGTTGTGTTTTGACTGCTCTATCCCACTGGTCAGTCCTCTGCAAAGCTCCTCCTTGCTTATAGTGGTGGAGTGTTTGGACCTTCAACCAAGTGTGCTTTGATGTGTTCATTGAAGTAACCCTGTAACAAAAAAGAAAAAGTGGGTGGGTGCTGATAGTTTTTTGTTGTTCCATTTTATATGGAATTAATTTTCCTGAAATTTTTTATAAGAGGTTTGGTTTAGAAAGCTTCACAAGCTTTACAGAACTCCCATTTCTGATGTTTTCATTTGGTGTTAAAATATATGAATTGCTGTCTAAGATTTTCTGGAGCCTGTCCTGGATTAGAGACCTGGTTGGTCAGTTTTAAGCATTCACAGTGGTTAGACTGCTCCAGTCCTTTTAATGGTTGACATAAATCCTTTGTACTCACTTGCTATTGGAATGAGCGAAACTCTCCCAGTTTTAACTGCTATTCTCAAATTGGCCTGCTGTACTTTCATCTAACTACCTGTTGGCTATTTTGAGGTTCTCTTATTTTCAGGTGCCTCTTTTATACCTGTTGTCTTCTGCCATATATACACTGATACCTTGAAGGTCTTATGTATATGTTTTGGGATTCATAGAGATACCTTGTCACATGATTTTGTTGTAAATGTTGCCCATAGGTTTTTGGGTTTGTTACTGAGCTACTCTGAATATTTTTATGTAGAGATTTGAGAAGATTAAAAACCTATGCTACCCCTGCTGGCATTATCTTCTAGTGTTTCCCTCTTTGGCTAAACTTTCATATTTATAATAATTTTATCTATAGTATCATTTGGGAGAATTTAAACAGTCATACCTACAAATAACGACAATTAAGATTTTTTTTATTCCCAGTTCTTACACTTGAATTTTGTTTTCTTCTCTTATGATGCTAGCTAGAAGCTCTAGTCAGTGTCTAATATAAATGGCAAGGGTGGGCATCCTTGTTTTGTTGATGATCTTTAAAGGCAACACTTCTGGCATTTAATAGTTAAAAGCATTATTTATATAGGGTTTTTACATATAGATATGCTATACCAGGTTAAGTAAATAATTCCATTTTGCTTCTAGTTTTATAAGTTTTTTTAAAAAAATTCATAAATGGATGTTGGATTTTGCCAAGTTCTTTGTCTCTTTTAATCAGTTAAATTGTGTTTATATTTTCTAATGTCAATGTCAAAATATCCTTATATACATGGAATAAATCCTACTTGTTCATTATATATTATCTTTCTATATACTACTGGATTTTTATACTAAAATTATATCTGTTTGTAATATTTGCATCTATGTTCATGAATGAGATGAGACTAATTTTCCTTTTTTGTAATGTCCTTATTTAGGGTTAATTACAGTAATAGTGTCCTAATGAAATGAATTGGGAAACATATCCTCTTTCCATTTAGTTCTTGTCAGTTACATCTTTAGGTGACTAAAGCCTTTTGAAATTTCTTGGATTAGAAGCTAAATTCCTATTTTTTCATTTGTTTTGTTCCAGAAAATATCATGTATATATTGGGTAATTTATAACATATGTATATACAAGTTTAATGAGACCTATATATTGAATAACTTCTAAAACATGTATGTATAGCTTAAATAAAGATAATAAGACTGTTGCCTAGATATTTATTCATCACCATATTTGGAAGTCCTAGCCACAGCAGTCAGACAACAAAATGAAATAAGAGGCATCCATATTGAAAAGGAAGAAGTAAAATTATCACTATTTGCAGATGACATGATACTCTATATAAAAAACCCAAAAGATTCCACCAAAAAGTTGCTAGAACTGATATACAAATTCACTAAAGTTGTGGGATACAATAGCAGCATACAGAAATCTATTGCATTTCTATACACACCAATAATGAAATAGCAGAAAGAGAAATCAAGGAATCAATCCCATTTACAATTACACCAAAAACCATGAGATACCTAAGAATAAACCTAACCAAAGTACAGGTGAAAGACCTGTACTCTGAAAACTATAAAACACTGATGAAAGAAATTGAAGATGACACAAACAAGTGGAAAATCACTCCATGCTCCTGGATTGGAAGAGCAAATATTGTTAAAATGTCCATGCTACCCAAAGCAATCTACACATTTAATGCAATCCCTATCAAAATACCACCAACATTCTTCACAGAGCTAGAACAAACAATCCTAAAATTTGTATGGAATGACAAAAGACCCCAATAGCCAAAGCCACCTTGAAAAAGAAAAGCAAAACTGGAGGCATCACAATTCTGGACTTTAAGTTATGTTACAAAGCTGTAATCATCAAGACAGTATGGTACTGGCACAAAAACAGACACATAAATCAATAGAACCGAATAGAAAACCCAGAAATGAACCCACAACTATATGGTCAATTAGTCTTTGACAAAGCAAGAAAGAATATTCAATGGGAAAAAGACAGTCTCTTCAACAGATGGTGTTGGGAAAACTGAACAGCAACATGCAAAAGAATGAAACTGGATCACTTTTTTACCACCACACACAAAAATGAATTCTAAATGGATTAAAAACCTAAATATGAGACAGACAACCATTAAAATCCTAGATAACAGAGGCAGTAACCTCTTTGACATCAGCCATAGGAACTTCTTACTAGCTATGTCTCCTGAGGCAAGGGAAACAAAAGCAAAAATGAACTGTTGGGACTTCATCAAAATAAACACCTTCTGCACAGTGAAGGAAACAATCAACAAAACTAAAAGCAACCCATGGAATGAGAGAAGATATTTGTGAATGACATATCTGATAAAGGGTTAGTATCTAAAATATATAAAGAACTTAGACATCTCAACACCCTAAAACCAATTAAAGAATGGGCAGAAGATATGAATAGACATTTTCCCAAAGAAGACATCCAGATGGCCAACAGACATGTAAAAAGATGCTCAGGGAAATACAAATCAAAACTGCAATGAGATACCCCTTACACCTGTCAGAATGGCTAAAATGAACAACACAAGAAACAACCAATGGATAAAGGAGAGCCATCTTACACTGTTGGTGGGAATGCAAACTAGTGCAGCTACTTAGGACAAAACAGTATGGAGGTTCCTCAAAAAGTTAAAAATCCAGCAATGGCACTACTAGGTATTTACCCAAAGAATACAAAAAATACTAATTCAAAGGGATACATGCACCCCAATGTTTATAGCAGCATTATCAACAGTAGCCAAATTATGGAAAGAGCCCAAATGTCCGTTAACTGATGAGTTGATAAAGACACACACACACACACACACACACACACACACACACACACACACACACACACATATCACTCAGGCATAAAGAAGAATGAAATGTTGCTATTTGCAATGACATGGATGGAGCTAGAGTATTATGCTAAGTGAAATAAGTCAGAGAAAGACAAATACCATATGATTTCACTCATAGGCAGAATTTAAAAAACAAAGGAAATGATCATAGGGGGAAAAAGAGAGAAACCAAGAAACAGCCTCTTAGCTATAGAGAACAAGCTAAGGGTTACCAGAGGGGAGGTCGGAGGGAGTGATGGGTTAAATGAGTGATGGTGATTAAAGAGTGTACTTAGTGTGATGCACACCAGGTGTTGTATGGAAATTTTGAATCACTAAATTGTACACCTGAAACTAATATTACATTGTATATTAACTAACTGGAATTTGAATAAAAACTTAAATCATCACTATCAAAAATGTGTTTTGTGTGCCGTTAGGAGATTCCATCCTCTCCTCAACCCTCCTCAGGTAGCTACTGCTCTCATTTTTATTATAATCATTCCTTTCTTTCATATTCTTTTTTTCTTTTTTAATTTTTTTTTTAACGTTTATTTATTTTTGGGACAGAGAGAGACAGAGCATGAACGGGGGAGGGGCAGAGAGAGAGGGAGACACAGAATCGGAAACAGGCTCCAGGCTCTGAGCCATCAGCCCAGAGCCTGATGCGGGGCTCGAACTCACAGACCGCGAGATCGTGACCTGGCTGAAGTCGGACACTTAACCGACTGCGCCACCCAGGCGCCCCTCATATTCTTAATATATTGCTGGTTTGCCTCTCAGAACATTTTATAAGTGTATCATACTGAATGTATTCTTCTGTGAATCATGCCATATATGTTCTTCTGTCACTTATTTTTTAAATGTATACCTGATTTCTTTCTTTAGGCTGGAAAAAATGAAAAAAGAATATAGGAATCTGAGTACATGGATAGAAAAAGCTAGCTATTTAGAAGGAGTTCTTACCCCAAAATTGGCCAATAAAGAATGTAAGGTAATTAACGTAATACATTCTCCATATCTAACTTCTAATACTGTTTATTTAAAAAAGATTATGATAATTAAAAGTGGTAATAAGATATTGCTTAGTTCTTGATATATAAAATGCTATTCATGATTCATGTACTTTCCTATTTTCCTAATGTGACATTCAATAAATGCTAGCTAATAATTTGTAAGGTTTGGTTTTTTAACAGCTTTGTTAAGATATAATTCACCTGCTTAAAGTACAGAATTCAGTGACCTTTAGTATATTCACAGAATTGTATGTCCATTGCTATAATCAATTTTCAAACATTATTGCCCCCCAAAGAAACCCCCTAACCAAACCTCTCACACCCCTCTAGCCCTAGACAATAACGAATATCCTTCCTGTTTTCATAGATTTGCTGATCCTAAACATTTCATTTGAGTGGAACCAATGAATATATAGTTCTTTGTGAATTGCTTCTTTAATTTAGCATAGTGTTTTCAGGATTCATCCCATTGTAGCATGTAGCAATACTTTGTTTCTTTTTACTACCAAATAATATTCCACTATATGGATATGTACCACATTTTGTTTATCCTCATCAGTTGATGGACATTTGGATTGTTTTGACTTTTTAGCTGTCATCAGTTATGCTCCTGTGACCATTCATATGCAGATTTTTATGTGGGCATATGTTTGTGATTTTCTTGGGTATATACCTAGGAGTGGAATTGTTAGATCATACAGTAATTCCCTCTTTAACTTTTTCAGGAACTGTCAAACTGTTTTTCATATCAGCTGCACAATTTTACATCCAACCAACAATGTACGAAGGTTCCATATATTCTCCAACACTTGTTATTTTACTTTTCTGTTGTTGTTTTAATTATAGCCATCCTAGTGGTTTGAAGTGGTAACTTTTTGGTAGTGGTTTTGATTTGCCTTTCTCTGATAACCATTGATGTGAACATCTTTTCATGTGTTTACTGGCCATTTGAATATCTTCTTTGATAAATGTTTATTCAAATCCTTTGTTGATTTTAAAAACTGGGTTATTTTTATTTTTTAATTTTTTAACGTTTATTTTTGAGAGAGAGAGAGAGAGGGCAAGCAAGCGTGAGTGGAGGGAGGGGCAGAGAGAGAGACACACACACACACACACACACACACACACACACACAGAATGTGAAGCAGGCTCCAGGCTCTGAGCTGTCAGCACAGAGCCTGACGCAGGGCTCGAACTCACCAACTGTGAGATCATGACCTGAAGTCAGACGCTTAACTGAGTCACCCATGCATCCCTAGGTTATTTTTATTTTTATTGTTCAGTTGTAAGAGTTCTTTATATATTTTGAATACTAGACCTTTGTCACATATATAAGTGAGGTTTAATATTTAGAAATATAATCTAATCAGGGCGCCTGGGTGACTCAGGTAAGCGTCTGACTTTGGCTCAGGTCATGATCTCACTGTTGATGGGTTTGAGCCCCGAGTCGGGCTCTGTACTGACAGCTCAGAGCCTGCAGCCTGCTTCACATTCTGTGTCTCCTTCTCTCCTGTCCCTCCCCTGCTCATGCTCTGTCTCTGTGTTTCAAAATAAATAAACATCAAAAAAATTTTAGAAACCTATATATTTTGACCTGTGGCAATAGAGATTCAAAGAGGTTTCAGTAAATTCATAAAATGTTGACTAAGATCACAGCCTTGAAGTGGTAGTCATAACATACAGATATATTAATGATTTTCAGTGCCTCATTATAATTGGGCATAGTGATACTGCTTTAGGGTAAATTGATTAGCACTTCCTCATACAGAATTAGTATTTTATGGAAAATTTGGGGGGATCTTCATTAAAGGAACTATGGACTTTGTGTTCTTATTAAAACATCAGTATTTTATGAGCTCTTTATAGATTTTGGAGACTAGTCCTTTGTCCGATATGTCATTTGCAAAGATCTTTTCCCATTCCGTTGGTTGCCTTTTCGTTTTGTTGGTTGTTTCCTTTGCTGTGCAGAAGCTTTTTATCTTCATAAGGTGGCAATGAGAAAAAATGAAATATGGCCTTTTGTAGCAACGTGGATGGAACTGGAGAGTGTGATGCTAAGTGAAATAAGCCATACAGAGAAAGACAGATACCATATGGTTTCACTCTTATGTGGATCCTGAGAAACTCAACAGGAACCCATGGGGGAGGGGAAGGAAAAAAAAAAAAAAGGGGGTTAGAGTGGGAGAGAGCCAAAGCATAAGAGACTGTTGAGAACTGAGAGCAAACTGAGGGTTGATGGGGGGTGGGGGGAGGAGAGGGTGGGTGATGGGTATTGAGGAGGGCACCTTTTGGGATGAGCACTGGGTGTTGTATGGAAACCAATTTGACAATAAATTTCATATATAAAAAAAAAATCAGTATTTTATAACAGTCAGGGATCATGCTACCTTATAATTCCTCTTTGCAACTTATAGGCCATAATGTTTTCCAATAAAAAAGTAATCTGTTTTCTGGGTGTATTCTCTTATGTCACTTGAAGTTACAATATTATGTCATTTATCTCATAATCTTTTTCTCTCCTACATTTGTCACTCAAATACCCTATCAATTCTTGGATATCCTCTCCTTGGAACATTAACTCCTAGCTAGAGTATACTCTTTAAAATAGTGTTGTTTGGATTGCTTTTCTCATAAACCCATATTCTTCTGTACATTTTAAAGAAGGTAATAAAAGAAGTTATAAAGGCAGATTAGCTTTGTCAACATTTCTCCAATATCTTTTTTTTTTTTTCTTGTTTCTAGGGAAGTGATACCAATGAGGTACTTGAAAGCCAATTTGAAAAGAAGTCTGAAGATACTGTACTATCAGGTTCAGAAACTTAATTCACATTATTTATTTATTATTAAGATAAAAAGGTGGTTGTATCACAAAAAGAAAATTAATAATTTGCTTTAGGTGGATTTCATTTTTTTCTTGGAAATAAATATGCATCTCATTATAGTTTTACTATTAGGTATTTATTTTGTAACACCTTAAAGAAAAGACTTAGACCCAATTAAGAGTTATTTTTTTTTAATGCTCCTGTATTCCTTGTAAGGACAAGAAAATAGTTATATCTTAACTATGATCTATGAAAAAGGTATATTCTTAAACGTTAGCTGTAGAGGTGTGTGTGTGTGTAAGAGGAAGGAAGACAGCAGAGGACAGGAAATTAAATTAGCATTAAATTTTAGAACTTACCACAAATTATCAATAAGATAATGGAAGAGATTGTTATGGTACTCTTTAAAAAAAATCTCTCTGTTAAAAGATTCATTTAGAAAGTAAGTTAAAATATATGCATAATACTATATCTATAAAATCTTGGATTCTGCCAGTGTAGAATAATGATTTATTGTTGCAAGACTTGTGCCACAAATTACTTCTCTACTTCCCTGCTTCTACCTCCTGGCCACCTTAGCTTTTGATATGTTCTTTTCCTAACCTCTGAGGATCAACCAGACTAGCAGAGCTACTGAATCTTTAGCCTACTCTTCACCTGAAATGCTCGTTTCACGAGTAAGAGAATTGAAGCTTGGAGGTTTACCTCTCTTACTCACTGGTGGTTGCCAACTTTTTTTTCCCCAAAGAGTTTATTTTTATTTTTATTTATTATTATTTGTTTCTTATCCAAAGAGTTTTTTTTTTTTTTTTCTTAGCTGAAGAGTTTATTTCAAGTCTGGTGACTTGTTTTCTTCTGGTATTCCTATATCTTATAGCTTCAGCTAACATTTATTCATCACTGTGTTGCAGGCCTTTACCTGGATTATATAACTCAATCCTCACATCAGTCAGTTGAGGGTGCTATTATTATTTATCCAGATTTTACAGATGAGAAAGCTGAGGATCAAACAGATTAAGTAACCAGTCAAAAGTTACACAGCCATTAACTGATTGGGGTTGAATTTGAACCTCGTCTGTTTGACCCAAGAGCTCAAACATTTGGGGTGCCTGGGTGGCTCAGTTGGTTAAGTGTTGACTCTTGATTTTGGCTCAGGTCATGATCTCACGGTTTGTGATTCCAGCCCTTCATTGGGCTCTGCACTGACAGTGTGGAGCTTGTTTGAAATCCTCTGCCCCTCCCCTATTCTCTCTGTCTGTCTGTCTGTGTCTCTCTCTCAAAATAAGTAAATAAAAACTTTAAAAAGTATATCAAGAGCTCAAGCATTTAACCATATTGCTGCTCACATCTTACATATACTTGGGTCATACCTATAAGATAAGCCATCATTATCCTGTTTTACATATGGGAAAACGAAAGCTCAGAAAAATGGGTAAGCTTACCCCACAGCTAATAGTGACCATAATAAATTTTGTTTTATACTAGACTTAATACATACCTTTGTATCTCAATTTTTTATTCCTTTTTTCTTCCTTTTAGGTTTTCTTTTCTACTTGATAAATATAGACTCTATATTTCTAGAAAAATGTTTATAAGGGCTTCAGTCAGCCTCTTTTGAATGGTCCTAATTTCTCTGGATACATAAAACTTTATTCCAGTATCTTTTTTTCAGTCCCAGCTCTATCACTGACCATACGGGATTTATTTTATTTCCTCTTGACTTGTAGCAAAATATACTGTTTATCTGTTTTTATGTCTTACACTGATGAATCTGAAATCTTACCACTTTATGCATGTTTTCATTTTAAGTCCTCACTTTTTCATTTACCATTCCCCCATCTGCCCAGAGAGTCATCAGCCTGTTTTTACTAAATAGTATTTATGTGTGAATAGCTGCTTTGATTTAAATTTCTCTTTGTTCTTGGCGAGAAAGATCCTAATAGTATCTTATTAGTGTACATATATAAACATGTTTATTTTATAATATAATAATAAAATATTACTATTCACTTATTTACAGATGTCCCCTGTATAAAGAAAGGAGCTGAAACTGCTCCAAGTGAGGTAAGGGAACTTGGAAGAGAACTTCTAATAGTCACTGTTTTTAAAGGGATGAAACATTTATAAATAAAAAAAAATATTTGTGGATGGGGGGAAAAAAGCACCCAAGAAGTTATTCAGGTTTTTATGGTTATTTCTGTTATGGTAGTATCTGTACAATTACATTATTTAGTTGAGTTAATTTATACTCTTAAAAGGGAAATTACAGCATAAAATGGTAATATTTAAAAATACATACGAAGATGGGGACAAAAGATGTTGATGAAGAGAAAGGGGGCAGCAATTAATAAAAGCATAAAGTTAGTTCTGCACATTGATCTTAGAAATTGATGCCACAGACCTAACCACATTCATTACTTTCTCTATGGGTTTATAATCTATGTTTAAAATATAAAGAAAAAAATAGAGTTCACGTAATATTATTTGCATTTTAGCTAATTTTACATAGGAATTCATTCTATAAAGCAATGGATCCCTATGTAAACCAACAAAGAATAAAAGATTTTTCTATACTACTTGACAAATAGGACTTAATATTTTTCATTGTTGGGTGAATGTCTTCTAAATATCAATTGAAGAGTCAACATGTACTGGTTTCCCCAGTCGAAGGAGACAGAGGGGAAAAAAGACAACATAGAGAATTTTTCTTTCTTTTTTTTTTTTAAATATGAAATTTATTGTCAAGTTGGTTTGCATGCAACACCCAGTGCTCATCCCAACAGGTGCCCTCCTCAATACCCATCACCCACCCTCCTCTCCCTCCCACCCCCCATCAACCCTCGGTTCTCAGTTTTTAAGAGTCTCTTATGTTTTGGCTCCCTCCCTCTCTAACCTTTTTTTTTTCCTTCCCCTCCCCCATGGTCTTCTGTTAAGTTTCTCAGGATCTACATAAGAGTGACAACATATAGTATCTGTATTTCTCTGTATGGCTTATTTCACTTAGCATAACACTCTCCAGTTCCATCCATGTTGCTACAAAAGGCCATATTTCATTCTTTCTCATTGCCATGTAGTATTCCATTGTGTATATAAAGCACAATTTCTTTATCCATTCATCAGTTGATGGACATTTAGGCTCTTTCCATCATTTGGCTATTGTTGAGAGTGCTGCCATAAACATTGGGGTACAAGTGCCCCTATGCATCAGTACTCCTGTATCCCTTGGGTAAATTCCTAGCAGTGCTATTGCTGGGTCATAGGGTAGGTCTATTTTTAATTTTTTGAGGAACCTCCCCACTGTTTTCCAGAGTGGCTGCACCAGTTTGCATTCCCACCAACAGTGCAAGAGGGTTCCCTTTTCTCCACATCCTCACCAGCATCTATAGTCTCCTGATTTGTTCATTTTGGCCACTCTGACTGGCGTGAGGTGATGTCTGAGTGTGGTTTTGATTTGTATTTCCCTGATGAGGAGCGACGTTGAGCATCTTTTCATGTGCCTGTTGGCCATCTGGATGTCTTCTTCAGAGAAGTGTCTATTCATGTTTTCTGCCCATTTCTTCACTGGATTGTTTCTCAGGTGTGGAGTTTGATGAGCTCTTTATAGATTTTGGATACTAGCCCTTTGTCTGATAAGTCATTTGCAAATATCTTTTCCCCTTCCGTTGGTTGCCTTTTAGTTTTGTTGGTTGTTTCCTTTGCTGTGCAGAAGCTTTTTATCTTCATGAGGTCCCAATAGTTCATTTTTGCTTTTAATTCCCTTGTCTTTGGGGATGTGTCAAGTAAGAAATAGCTGCAGCTGAGGTCAGAGAGGTCTTTTCCTGCTTTCTCCTCTAAGGTTTTGATGGTTTCCTGTCTCACATTCAGGTCCTTTATCCATTTTGAGTTTATTTTTGTGAATGGTGTAAGAAAGTGGTCTAGTTTCATCCTTCTGCATGTTGCTGTCCAGTTCTCCCAGCACCATTTGTTAAAGAGACTGTCTTTTTTCCATTGGATATTCTTTCCTGCTTTGTCAAAGATTAGTTGGCCGTACTTTTGTGGGTCTAGTTCTGGGGTTTCTATTCTATTCCATTGGTCTATGTGTCTGTTTTTGTGCCAATACCATGCTGTCTTGATGATGACAGCTTTGTAGTAGAGGCTAAAGTCTGGGATTGTGATGCCTGCTGCTTTGGTCTTCTTCTTCAAAATTACTTTGGCTATTCGGGGCCTTTTGTGGTTCCATACAAATTTTAGGATTGTTTGTTCTAGCTTTGAGACGAATGTTGTTGGTGCAATTTTGTTTGGGATTGCACTGAATGTGTAGATAGCTTTGGGTAGTATTGACATTTTGACAATATTTATTCTTCCAACCCATGAGCATGGAATGTTTTTCCATTTCTTTATATCTTCTTCAATTTCCTTCATAAGCTTTCTATAGTTTTCAGCATACATATCTTTTACATCTTTGGTTAGGTTTATCCCTAGGTATTTTATGCTTCTTGGTGCAGTTGTGAATGGGATCAGTTTCTTTGTCTTTCTGTTGCTTCATTATTAGTGTATAAGAATGCAACTGATTTCTGTACATTGATTTTGTATCCTGCGACTTTCCTAAATTCATGTATCAGTTCTAGCAGACTTTTGGTGGAGTCTATTGGATTTTCCATGTATAATATCATGTCATCTGCAAAAAGTGAAAGCTTAACTTCATCTTTGCCAATTTTGATGCCTTTGGTTTCCTTTTGTTGTCTGATTGCTGATGCTAGAACTTCCAACACTGTGTTAAACAACAGCAGTGAAAGTGGACATCCCTGTCGTGTTCCTGATCTCAGGGAGAAAGCTCTCAGTTTTTCCCCATTGAGGATGATATTAGCTATGGGC
Organism: Herpailurus yagouaroundi; assembly: GCF_014898765.1. Classification (NCBI taxonomy): domain Eukaryota; kingdom Metazoa; phylum Chordata; class Mammalia; order Carnivora; family Felidae; genus Herpailurus; species Herpailurus yagouaroundi. Next base: position 80,419,664 of record NW_024412395.1, on the reverse strand, counting down.
TTTTCATAAATGGCTTTTATGATGTTTAAGTATGTTCCTTTTATCCCAACTTTCTCGAGGGTTTTTATTAAGAAAGGATGCTGAATTTTGTCAAATGCTTTTTCTGCATCGATTGACAGGATCATATGGTTCTTTTCTTTTATTAACGTGATGTATCACATTGATTTATGAATGTTGAACCAGTCCTGCAGCCCATGAATGAATCCCACTTGATCATGGTGAATAATTCTTTTTATATGCTGTTGAATTTGATTTGCCAGTATCTTGTTGAGAATTTTTGCATCCATAGTCATCAGGTATATTGGCCTGTAGTTCTCTCTTTTTGCTGGGTCTCTGTCTGGTTTAGGAACCAAAGTAATGCTGGCTGCATAGAATGAGTCTGGAAGTTTTCCTTCCCTTTCTGTTTTTTTGGAACTGCTTGAGAAGGATAAGTATTATCTCTGTTTTAATGCAGAATTCCTCTGGGAAGCCATCTGGTCCTGGATTCTTATTTGTTGGGAGATTTTTCATAACTGATTCCATTTCATTACTGGCTATGGGTCTGTTCAAGTTTTCTATTTCTTCCTGTTTGAGTTTTGGAAGTGTGTGGGTGTGTAGGAATTTGTCCATTTTTTCCAGGTTGTCCAGTTTGTTGGCATATAATTTTTCATAGTATTCCCTGATAATTGCTTGTACTTTTGAGGGGTTGGTTGTAATAATTCCATTTTCATTCATGATTTTATCCATTTGGGTCATCTCCCTTTTCTTTTTGAGAAGCCTGGCTAGAGATTTATCAATTTTGTTTATTTTTCAAAAAATCAACTCTTGGTTTCATTGATCTGCTCTACAGTTCTTTTAGATTCTATATTGTTTATTTCTGCTCTGGTCTTTATTTTTTGTCTTCTTCTGCTGGGTTTGGGCTGTCTTTGCTGCTCTGCTTCTATTTCCTTTAGGTGTGCTGTTAGATTTTGTATTTGGGATTTTTCTTGTTTCTTGAGATAGACCTGGATTGCAAGGTATTTTCCTCTCAGGACTGTCTTCGCTGCATCCCAAAGTGTTTGGATTGTTGTATTTTCATTTTCGTTTGTTTGCATATATTTTTTAATTTCTTCTCTAATTGGCTGATTGACCCATTCATTCCTTAGTAAGGTGTTCCTTAACCTCCATGCTTTTGGAGGTTTTCCAGACTTTTTCCTGTGGTTGATTTCAAGCTTCATAGCATTGTGGTCTGAAAGTGTGCATGGTATGATCTCAAGTCTTGTATACTTATGAAGGGCTGTTTTGTGACCCAGTATGTGATCTATTTTGGAGAATGTTCCATGTGCACTCGAGAAGAAAGTATATTCTGTTGCTTTGGGATGCAGAGTTCTAAATAGATCTGTCAAGTCCATCTGTCCCAATGTATCATTCAGGGCCCTTGTTTCTTTATTGATCCTGTGTCTAGATGAACTATCCATTACTGTAAGTGGAGTATTAAAGTCCCCTGCAATTACCACATTCTTATCAATAAGGTTGCTTATGTTTGTGAGTAATTGTTTTATATATTTGGGGGCTCCCATATTCGGAACATAGACATTTATAATTGTTAGCTCTTCCTGATGGATAGACCTTGTAATTATTATATAATGGCCTTCTTCACCTCTTGTTACAGCCTTTAATTTAAAGTCTAGTTTGTCTGATATAAGTATGGCCACTCCAGCTTTCTTCTGACTTCCAGTAGCATGATAAATAGTTCTCCATCCCCTCACTTTCAATCTGAAGGTGTCCTCAGGTGTAAAATGACTCTTTTGTAGACAGCAAATAGATGGGTCTTGTTTTTTTATCCATTCTGATACCCTATGTCTTTTGGTTGGAGCATTTAGTCCATTTACATTCAGTGTTATTTTAGAATGGGTTTAGAGTCATTGTGATGTCTGTAGGTTTCATGCTTGTAGTGGTGTCTCTGGTACTTTGTGGTCCTTGCAACATTTCACTCACAGAATCCCCCTTAGGACTCCTGTAGGGCTGGTTTAGTGGTGAGAAATTCCTTCAGTTTTTGTTTGTTTGGGAAGACCTTTATCTCTCCTTCTATTCTGAATGACAGACTTGCTGGATAAAGGATTCTTGACTGCATATTTTTTCTGTTCATCACATTGAAGCTTTCCTGCCATTCCTTTTTGGCCTTCCAAGTTTCAGTGGATAGGTCTGTCGCTAGTCTTATCGGTCTCCCTTTATATGTTAGATCATGTTGATCCCTAGCTGCTTTCAGAATTTTCTCTTCATCCTTGTATTTTGCCAGTTTCACTATGATATGTTGTGCAGAAGATCGACTCAAGTTACGTCTGAAGGGAGTTCTCTGTGCCTCTTGGCTTTCAATGCCTTTTTCCTTCCCCAGATCAGGAAAGTTCTCAGCTATGATTTGTTCAAGTACACCTGCAGCCCCTTTCTTTCTCTTTTCCTCTAATGGAATTCCTATTATATGGATATTGTTGCATTTGATTGCATCACTTAGTTCTCTAATTCTCCCCTCCTAGTCCTGGATTTTTTTATCTCTCTTTTTCTCAGCTTCCTCTTTTTCCATAATTTTATCTTCTAATTCACGTATTCTCTCCTCTGCCTCTTTAATCCAAGCTGTGGTCACCTCCATTTTATTTTGCACCTCATTTATAGCATTTTTAGCTCTTCCTGACTATTTCTTAATCCCTTGATCTCTGTAGCAACAGATTCTCTGCTCTCCTGTATACTTTTTTCAAGCCCAGCTATTAATTTTATGACTATTATTCTAATTATGACTAATATTCATGTTCCATTATATTGCTTAAATTGTTTTTGATCAATTTGTTAGCTGTCTCTACTTCCTGGAGTTTCCTTTGAGGGTAATTCTTCCATTTCATCTTTTGGATAGTCCCTGGAGTGGCGTGGAACTGCAGGGCACTTCCCCTGTGCTGTCTGGAGTAACTTGCGTTGGTGGGCAGGGCCGCAGTCAGACCCCATGTCTGTCCCTAGCCCACCGCTTGGGCCACAGTCAGACTGGTGTGTACCTTTTCTTCCCCTCTCCCTGGAGCAGGACTCACTGTGAAGTGGTGTGGCCCCTGTCTGGGCTACTTGCACACTGCTAGGGTTGTGGTGCTTCTTTGATGGGAATGGCATATTAGCTGGGGTGGATCCTCAAGGTGCACAGGGGCAGGAGGGGCAGGCTCAGCTCACTTTGCCGTCAGTGGTCCCCTGCAGGAGGGGCCCTGCAGCACAGGGAGGGGGGCCGACCCGTTGGAGGGATGGATCCACAGAAGAACAGTGTTGGGTGTTTGCACAATGCAAGCAAGTTTGGTGCTGGGAACTGATTCCCTTTGGGGTTTCGAATGGGGGATGGAAGAGGGAGATGGCACTGGCCAGCGCCTTTGTTCCCTGCAGAAATGAGCTCTGTCTTCAGGGCTCAACACCTCTCTCTCCCGGTGTCCTCTCACCCTCCCGCTCTCAGAACAGAGTTGTTGACTTTTAACATTCCAGATGTTAAGTCCCGCTGGCTGTCAGAACACACTCTGTCCGGCCCCTTGGCTTTTGCAAGCCAGACTCGGGGGATCTGCCTTGCCAGGCGGGCTGCCCCTCCACCGCCCTGGCTCCCTCCCGCCAGTCTGTGTAGTGCGCACCGCCTCTCTGCCCTTCCTACCCTCTTCCGTGGGCCTCTTGTCTATGCTTGGCTGTAGAGAGTCCGTTCTGCTAGTCTTCTGGTGGTTTGCTGGGTTATTTAGGCAGATGTGGGTGGAATCTAAGTGATCAGCAGGACGTGTGAGGCCAGCGTCCTCCTATGCTGCCGTCTTCTCCCTAAATAGTCTCTATAGAGAATTTTTCATAGAGCTAAATTTGTTTGGCTTAACAGGTTGTCCTTTATTTGTTGATAGTGCTTTTTGTACTATTTTGCTATTAAAATTTCCTTTATTTTATTATATAATTGTGATTTAATGGTATGTTCTTTGTGCTATTTTGCTGGTAAAATTTTATTTATTTATTGATATATTGGTGTAGCATAATGACAGCAAAATGTTAGACTCCTCAATTTTCTTTTTTGAGATGTTGCTGATTTATAAAATCTAAGTATATGAGAACCACTAATTTATGAAGCTGTGTGATCATTTTAATGGATAATATTCTATAGTCCATGGTTTCAGGCAAGTAGAGAATTTCTTAACACTTTTAATAAGGAATGTAACAATTGACGAACATTGGTGGTAACTTGTTATGATAAAGGATAAGGGTATAAATTATTTTAAGTCCAGTACTATTAGTTTTAAATATTTTCTAGTCAGTAATGATTAATTGGTAGCTTTGCTTTATTGATATATTTTCTAGTTATTGGTAGCTTTATTGATATATTTTCTAGTTGCAGGATAATGATGATAAGAAACACCTTACTCTTCTACCAACTTTGAACCAGTCAGATCAAGATAATTCAGATACTATTGCAGTTGCTCCTCAAAGTGATGAGTCAACAAAGAAAACAGATGTGTCACCAAAGCAAACTCCATTGCGTGTTATTCCTAGCCTGACAGTAATGGAAGAGAGCAAAACATTGTTTTTAGAGGAATACCAGTCAGAAGCTGTGCCAGAGGGAAAAATGAAAAATGTATTATTTCCACCACATATGAAAGATGTGGAAAGCCTTTCACAAACAGACTCCTCTGCATCAGAGGTAAAGTTGAAAACTAGCTATATATATCCAGGTAAAATAAAGAAGAGGAACTTAGATTCATCTCTGGCAGAAATTAGATGGCAAAGCAATATTATAAGATTAGCTAGAAGGAAGAGCACAAGGTTAGTTTCCCCAGATTCGAAATCAAAAGGTAGGTTTCAAAGCCAAGATCCAGAGGAAGACCTTGAACTAAAGGTATCTGCCCTTGTATCAGAAGTATAAGCCTATGAAAAACAAAATAATTCATTAAAAACACACAAATAAATTGAAAATGCATTCAAAAGCCTCCAAGCGGAGGTGTGTCTAAGTATTTTAAACATACCTACCCTGCGTATATCCATAAAGTAAGAAGGAAAAATCCTTGAAAAAAAAAAGAGTGATTGGAGATACCTGTAGTACAAACTAGTCTCATGGGTGGGTATAAAATTCATCTGAATGTGTAACAACAATAACAAAATGTAAATACAAAGGAAATTTAAAATCTTGGGATGTGATTTCAGTGGAAGTTTTTAATAAAACTTGTAGGAAATAACATATATCCTTATTGCAAATAATTTTATAGTTTAAAATGAGAATGATTTGAATATAAATTCAAAGGGTTAAAGCTTTTCTCAAAATTACAGTTATTCTACTTAGATCTTTACATCTTACATGAATCACTGTTATAGGTAGCTCATAAAGCAGTAGAAAAATGTGTACTGATCAGTGGGTAAAAATCTGGATTCTAAGTAAGGTTCTGCCTCTAAATACTTCAACAAGCTTGGCAGTTAAAATCTCTAGACTTATTTCCTCATCTGTTGAATGGTACATCATATCAGGTCATTTCTAAATTCTCTTCCTAATTCCAAAAGATAACTTTATTAAATATCTCTAGTTGGGGAATTATTCTTAAGTAGCTAGTTATTCTCAAATAACATTCTTGTTTTTACTGAATTTGGAGTAATACAGTTACAGAAAATTTAGAAAATAGAAGCATGAAAGACGAAATAGAAGTAGTTACAATCCTACTGCTACATTTGACAGTTTTATTTCCTTTTGGTCTGGTTATGTAAAATTATATTTTTCATTTATTTAAAAAACTTGGATCAAATTATATATGTGTGTGTATAATTTTATCTGTGCTTTTTAAAACGACATTATAAACATGTTATCTGAGTTTCCTTAAAAATCTGTAAGATGCAGAATATCCTCAAATATAGATATTTAGTAATTCTTTTAAACAATTATAGGGGCGCCTGGGTGGCGCAGTCGGTTAAGCGTCCGACTTCAGCCAGGTCACGATCTCGTGGTCTGTGAGTTCGAGCCCCGCGTCAGGCTCTGGGCTGATGGCTCAGAGCCTGGAGCCTGTTTCCGATTCTGTGTCTCCCTCTCTCTCTGCCCCTCCCCCCGTTCATGCTCTGTCTCTCTCTGTCCCAAAAATAAATAAACGTTGAAAAAAAATTTTTTTTAAAAAAAACAATTATATATTTTCTGTATTGTTGGACATTAAGTTTGGAATTAACATCCTTTTGCGTAAGTATTTGGATCTGTGACTGTCCCCTCCTATATTCATAGAAATGGCATGTTGACAAATTTGCTCTCCAGAAAGACTTTCCCTATATTTTCACCCGTAGTATTTGAATATTAATGGTCTTTTAAATAATGACCATTAATGGTCATTTTAAATAATGACCATCATACTTATTGGCCATTTTGCTTGTCCCTACAATGAGTAGACAGATCATGTCCTTTGTCCATTTTATTTCGTTGAGTACTTGGTGATCCTGTGGAGGTTTCACGGTGAGCTCTTTCTCATTATGAGGATATTAACCATTGATATAATCATGGCACATACTTTTTCATCGTTTGTAGTTTGCCTTTTAATTTCTCTATTTACTCTGACTTCCAGAATATTCAGCTTTCATTCATTGCTGCATAACAAACCACTCCAAAACGTAGTGGCTTAAAATAACCATTTTATTATCTCTCAAGATTCTGTGGGTTGATTGTGCTTTAGCTGGGAAGTTGTTTTGCTCCACTCAATATTGGCTGGGCCCATAATCATCTAGGAGCTCGATTCGGCTGGAACACTCATGAGGTTCATTTATATGTCTTACACTTTGATGGGAACAGCTGTAAATCTGGGCTCAGTTGGGATGCATGTACAATCTGGTTTGATGTATCTATTCTCCACACTCACCCTGCACCCCCCACAGTGTAATCTTAGGGATCATCCCTTTCCCTTTCCGTGCAGCCCCTTTATGTGGTCTTTCTAGCAGGGCAGCTGAATTTCTGATGTGGCAGCTTCGGGCTTCTAATACACAAAAAGAGAAGCTTCAGGTCTCCTTTAAGACATCTTGGAACTAGCACAGGAATATTTCTACTAAATTCTGTCAGTTAAAGCAAGTCTTAGGCTCAGTTCTGTTTCAGTATGGGAGGGGACTACACAAGGGCATGAATCTTGGAAAGTGTTCATTGGGGCCATATTTGGAGATTAACCACCACAAATGAACTATCTCTACCCCAAAGTAATTCATATGCCTTCTACATGCAAACTATACTTACTTCCCTTCTAAGATCCTTGGTCTCATGCTATTACTACTGCATCAGGCTTAGTCTTGAAGTATAGAATTTCAACATCTAAATCAGATCCAGGTAGATGAGGTTTCTTGAGTATGGCTCCTCTCAGTCTTAAGACTGTGAATTAAAGAAATCAATTATCTGTCTCCTACATACATAGTGAGTAAAGAACAGGGAAATGGATAGGCACTTATATTCCAAAGGTGGAAGAAGGGGAAGGTGAAGCATACACCAGTCAGTGGGCCATAGTAATTTTGAATTTCTTGCCTCTGCCCTTGGGGCTTGGCTTTAGCTTCTTTTTCCCTGAGAAAGAGCTTGTATTTGTAACTGAGTAGCTTTGCAGCCTGTGACTTCTCTGAAGAAAGTGAAGGGTTCAAAAACCTCTTTCCATTTAAATTATCTCTGCTTCTGTCCCAGATGCTATGATTCTTAAAGATTTTGTAGGCTTCCTATATATCAAATTATTATCTTAAGCAACTGTTACACTCCTGAATATCCACTATTTACCTTTAAGTGAGAGCCAAGGTGCTGTAGTACAGTATCCTTAAGGATCTTAGAAGTTCTCTTGTCCAGGAGAGAGATCTAAGAGGCCACCCTAAGATACTTAAAATATTTTTGTGTAGATGAATGGGTCTGTGAAACACTACCTTAAATCTTTTTTAAAAATATCTTTTTTTAGTTTTATTTATTTTAGTAATCTCTACACGCAGTGTGGGGCTCAAACCTATGAACCATGAGATCATGACCTAAGATGGTTAACTGACTGAGCCACCCAAGCACCCCTATCCACTTTCTTTTTTAATTCAATATTTTTTTCACCTGGAAATCAGTTTTTCTTATCTAATTATATCTACAAATTCTTGAAACTAATTGGGACTATAAAAATAGAGATAAAAAATTGTTTCTATGATTTTTGGAGTAGGGGGACTTTTTCAACTGATCATAATAGATCTTTAGAAACATAATTTTGGAAGTTCTAATCATTTTTCTCTTTGCTCATACTATTCTCTGAAAGGTATGTTTGTCCAGTGGTATCTGAGGTAGATTTGGTCAGAGATAGTTTACTTAAATCTTTGGGTACCAGACAAAGGGAAAGGAGTCATTTTATATTTTTAGTAATTAGGCTTTTATTTGTCTGTGAGGAACAGGAAAAAAATGATATATAACCAGAAGCAATACTACCAGAGAACATCTCTGAATTTTCAGTGTTTTTATATTCATTGAGCCAGCATTTCTTAACTTAGCTGGGCAGCTGGACTAATTGCAGATACCATGAGCTTGAAGAAATATGCATCTTCATCGAGGGGTAGAAAGTTCTGTCCACTTTCTTCCAAATCAAGCTTTTACTTGAATATGGTAAATTACAGGTGGATTGGTTAGCCTTTCACTGTTTTCATTTTGACTATATCTTATAGAAACATTTTTGGATTGTGGAGAGTATCTGTACTTATTGTTTTCCATCTTGTCCCCACCCCAGTCTATGGTCTGCCTTTCTTTGTTCTGTTTGATGCCCCAGGAAGATGACTGCTATGGAATGCCTTACCAGACTCTCTTTCTGGCTGACTTCTAGTTAGGTGCAGTAAGTGACAGACATTGGAAGAACATTAGAGGGCAATAGGGAAAAGAAAGGTTGGGTTTTTCTGTCCTACTGTTTTCCTGCTTTGTTGCTGTGGTTCTGGCAATGAATTTTCCTTCGTATCTGTGGCTCCTGCTGAGTGGCCCCACCTCCATGACTCCAGCTATCACTGGGCCCTTGCTGGAGTGGTAACATCTTTTCAGTGTTTCTCTCAACATTTATTATTGGTTCCTTATCCATAAATATGCCTTTCATTAATGTTAAGCTTCTTTTGTTGAACCATTTTAGAGGAATTCTAATTTCTGCCCTAACTCTAACTCGTAATCTACTAGTTTTCTTGTATACATGTAGATTTTCCTCTTTTTTTTTTAGCTCTGAATTTTTTAAAAAATTTGAAGTAGCCGATACACAGTGTCCTATATTTATATTTCTTTGCTTATTTTGCAGCAGCTTTGTAAAAATTCAAATGGTCATTTTGACCTAAATGTTCATAATGCATTTTTAAAATACAGAGTTGAAAATGATACATACTTATTATTAAAACTTAAGCAATCCCTCCCATTGTAAGAAAGAACCCATAATTCCACCATCCAGTGTTAATAGTTAATATTTGTGTCATCATTTCACAAATCTTTCCATATTGTTGGGAAACATTCTCCATGGTCCTTGTGAGAGGTATAGGATTCTTTTCCTGTAACATAATCCATCACATGTGCTGTTGTTATCTGGCCCACTTTGCATTACCTTGGGAATCAGGGCTTGAGAAAATGATGCAAAAATGCTTATACTCTGGCTACTGTGATTGCTCTGAGTAATAAACTATTTTTTATTTCTAACTCAGGAGACTTATTTCTTCTGTTAGCCTCCCTGAAGCTGTGGCAGGCTAACCAATTAGCTTACCAGCAGCATACATTCTTGACAGCTTTGGTGACAAGACGGGATACTGACAGACATGGATTTGAGGACTTTGTGGTCTGATCATTGGATTTGAGGGAAGCTCACAGGAATTGGTGGAAAGTGGTGACCAAATTGTATAATTAATCAGGCAATAAATAGTCCTGTACTTTGGATTGTTGAAGAGATGGTTGCACGTTATGTTTTGGGAAGTAGGTTTAAAAACATGCCTGAACAGTGATTGGCCTGGTTGTTTCTAATTATCCTCCAGGTAGGGAGACATCCTTGCCAATCTGATGAGCCCCCTCAGTCATCCCATTTAGTATTAAGATCTGTCCTGAGTGAGCAGAAGAATATCTTTTTTGACAGCAGTTACAGAGATGCATACCTACAGTGAGGATGATAGGAAATTTATGAGTGCTATGGGTAGAAACCAAGTGTATCATTAGAACTCTGGCTCATTTTCTTGGGAGATGAGGATGGAGGTTGTGTAATACCTATAAAGGAAGAATGGCAGTGGTTGGGCCATCTTATACCTAAGTATATAGTGATAGGAGCCGTGTATAGTGATAATCTTCCATCCATTCCAAAACAACCGTAAGATATTTGAGTTTTTTGTCGTGAGTTCTGGCTGCTACAAGGAAGGTTGGACCCTCTTTGGGAGATTATCCTAAGACAGATAAACTCTTGTGGGAAACCATAATAGGCATTGACTAGTATTTGGGCACTTACTGCTGTGAATTGTGCACACAGTGCTGATGAAAATGATCTTCTGACCCAAAGAAATATAAATTATTTAATTCAGCTCTGGTGACTTGGAAAACTCCTTTAGCCCTTATGTTGAAACTGGGGAAGAATTTATGAGATGTCATCACAGTAATGGGACAGCAGATGCCTTGGATTGAAGTAGACTCCACAAAGTAGGTGACTACCATGCAAGGCAAGCTTAAGTAACTTGAGGGGACACAACCACATGGACCTATCCAGAAAGCAGTGTGGCTATAGCTCTCGAGTGAAATAATTCCAAAAGGTGAAATAGAGAATATCAGCTATGAAGACCTTGTTGCCTTATACAGTGTTGGGCAGACCTCAGTACATGTGATGTCTTATTAGATGGTATGGAGTTGCCTTCTTCTGAACCCCATGACACTTCCCTTCCCTCTTAGGCTGAGCCCAGAGGCTTAAAGAGAAACATGATTAAAGGTGGGGCCAAGGTCTTCCTGTCCCTAAAGGGGATAAGAGATTCTGTGCAGCCATCCAAGTTTTCTGGAGGAATTTCACAGGGTAGGGGCCCAATCTTTTATGCCTTTTTTTGGTTATGGATGTTCAAATCTCTATATTACCCAGAGCTGTGGAAGGAAGAATTAGTTGGGTTCAACTTTATGGGGTTTGGGCAGGGTTCACAATGGGGAAGGGAACCAACATAACTAGATGGGTCTCTTTAGGTCAATTGAATGTACTGTTGTTTCCACATCTGAATATGTAGTATGGATTATTATGTTACGTACTTGTTTGTCTCCATCCCATAAGTTCCATAGGAATTGGAAGAGCTATAGAGAAGTGCTGGTGGGACATGTAAATTGCCACCCAACTTGTCTCCCTGTGCACTTAACAGAAATGCTATAGAATCCTAGAAAGAAAAGGGAAATCACAGCCTTCATTAAGGACTTCAAGGCAGCCAGGAAAGTAAGAGATGCAATTAACTCAATACCACAACCCTGTGTGTATGGCCAGTGGATTTGTTAATGAATTTGGGGGCTTAAAGTTATCATCAACTGAATCCAGTTGTTGCTTCCATATTTCAGCTGTTCCAGATATCGTCATTATAGCTATATCCACCATACAAGACTGATGGCACTTGGTACGCTATCTTGTACACTGCCAACACCACCTTTCCTGTACCGCTGACACTTGAAGGTCAAGCCTAGTTTATATGATTTTCTTCCTTAGCCAGGGCACCTACTTACCTGCTACTTTCTACCAATGATTGGATCTGAGCTCCTGTGGCCCAGACACACTCTGGAAGCAGGGAGGTGCACAATGCAGGGGGTATACCAACCTTGAGATTAAGATAAAAGGCCAAAATGAAAACAAAGCCTTCTAGTTGCTCTAGATATCCCCCAGAGGTTAGCTTTCCTCACACCCTTGCTCTTCCTGTGCTCCCAGTTTGGAAGTAACAATCTCCTGATGGCTATAAAAGAGCTATTGTAGCCCCTAGTGTGCAAGAGAATCTATGTTACAAGAGGTGAAAAAATATCAGAAATCAACTGATAGGGTTTGAGCAAAACTTGCAATAGGGAAAAAATTTAAAGTGACCTTATGGGTAGGACCCTCTCTGCTGATTCATTGTACTGTTATAGCTCTACTGCTAACTAACCATTTAGTTAAGTTGATGTGTTACATGCTTATACTGTAAATAGTCACAAATTATCAGAAGAAATTCTCCCATTCAGGGTACTCCCACAGGTACAGAAGTCCTTGTCATTTGCCACAAGCGTGGACCAGGATTTAAGTGAGTGCCTCCACCCTCTAATTTCTAAAGATGTTCTGTTGATTAACAAGTCAAAAGCCTCAGTCTCATTGGCCCTGGATGACCATCAGGGGTGGCTGATAAACCCTAAAAAATTCAAGGGTCTGCTTCCCAAAAAGATTTTTTTGGGACTGTGTGGACAGAATCACAACACTCAATTCCTTTGGCAAAGAGAACATGATGTCTCTTCAGTTACCTACCACCCAAAAGGAAGCCCAGCATATTTTTTAACTCTGGGCATGAAAGACTTTATGTGCCTCATTTAGGCATGCAACATGCTTTGAGTGGAGCCTAAACCAGCAGGTTTTTCTGGCCAAATGGTAGGAGTATGTTCAGGGGTGCATCTCACCTGGTCCTGGCAGGTTTTGGTTTTGCATGAAAAAGTAGCAGCTACTGAATTGGGCCCAAAACTTATCCTTTGTTTTGCCACTTGAAGCAAAGCCACTGTCTCAGTGAAGTCCTGGATTCACAGAGCTGCCCCTAAATGCTTGGGCAAAATTTACTGATGGTTCAGCTAAGCTGAAACCTAATGGTTTCAATGGGCTACTATGGCTGTTTAGTTTAAGGGCCAGCTATTCAGAAGCAAAAATGGATGTGGTTATTTCACTCAGTTGGGAGAACTCTGGCCAGTACTCCTCTTGAGAACTTTGTTAGATTTTTGCTTACTTTTGGGCTATAGCCAATGGCTTAGCTATCTGATTATCATTTGGACAACTACAGACTGCCACGTTAAATGCACTTCTCTTTGGGGCTGCAAACTCTGTAGAACCAAATTGTTGCTATGAAAAGAACCATCTGAGTAACTTATGTAGATGTATACAGTAAGGGCATGTTCTTGATGAGACTGACTGGACTCAAGCTGCTGATTGAACTTCTGCTCCCCAGATTGCCACCACTGTTGCCTGGATTTATTATTATGCTCGACACAGCAACACATTCACCTTCAAAGCTGGGCATAAAGTAGTCAACTTTGGTGAAGTTTCTGATGTATAGGCTACCATTGCATGCCCAACTGGATTCCTGTCAAATATTGACCCATTTATATTGTGGTGAGAGAGTTTACGTTGCAAGTATCCCACCTTCTCCTAGCATTGGACTTTGGGACACTTTTGGAGGTAATTGGTTGATACTTTTTCAGGTTATGGTATTATTTTGACTCCAGCTACATCCATGTTGTTGCAAATTGCAAGATTCCATTCTTCTTTATGCCTGAGTAATATTCCGTTGTATGTACGTATATATACCTTACCCATTCATCAGTCAGTGGACATTTGGGCTCTTTCCATAATTTGGCTATTGTAGATAATGCTGCTGTAAACATCAGGGTGCATGTATCCCTTCAAATTAGTATTTTTGTATTCTTTGTGTAAATAGTAGTGCAATTGTTGGATCCTAAGGTAGTTCTATTTATAACTTCCTGAGGAACATCCATACCATTTTCCATAGTGACTGCACTAGTTTGCATACCTACCAATAGTGCATGAGTTTTCTTTTTCTCCACATCTTCACCAACCCCTGCTATTTCTTGTGTTGTTGATTTTAGCCATTCTGACAGGTATGAGGTGGTATGTCATTGTTGTTTTGATTTGCATTTCCTTAATGATAAGTGATGGTGAGTACCTTTTCGTGTGTCTCTTGTCCATCTGTATGTCTTGTTATTTATTTATTTATTTATTTTTTGATAAATGTCTGTTCATGTCTTCTGCCAATGTTTTAATTGGATTGTTTATTTTGGGGGTATTGAGTTTGATAAGTTCTTTATATATTTTGGATACTAGTCCTTTACCGGTTGTGTCATTATAAATATATCCTCCCATTCCTTTAGTTTTATTGTTGTTTCCTTCACTGAACAGAAGGCTTTTATTTTAATGTAATCCCAATAGTGTATTTTGGCATTTGTTTCCCTTGCCTCTGGAGTCATATCTAGAAAGAAGTTGCTATGGCTAATGTCAAAGAAATTACTGCCTGTGTTCTCTTCTGGGATTTTTATGGTTTCAGGTCTCACAGGTCTTTGATCCATTTTGAATTTATTTTTGTGTATGGTGTAAGAAAGTGGTTCAGTTTGATTCTTTGGCCACATTTTATGGGTTTTTTTTTTTTTTGTCAATTTACCTCTTCTAATTTACCTCTATGAATCCGTTAACAAATTATTATAGCTATAGTTATTTTTAATACTTTGTCCTTTAACCTTTATACTAGAGTTAAATGATAATACACCATCATATTATGGTGTTAGACTATTCTGATGTTGACTGTATATTAACCATTACCAGTGTGTTTTGTATTTTCATATGTTTTTATGTTATTATCCTTTCATTTCAGCTTAACTACTTTCAACATTTTTTGTAAGGCAGGTGATAAACTTCCTCAGCTTCTGTTTGTCTGGGAAAGTATCTCATTTCTGAAGGACGATTTGCTGAGTAAAATATTCTTGGTTGGCAGGCTTTTTTCTTTCGGTGCTTTGAATATATCATCTCCAACTTTCCTGGCTGGCAAGGTCCCTGCTGAGGAACCCACTGATAGCCTGATAGGTGTTCTCTTGTATGTAAGGAATTATTTTTCTCTTTCTGCTTTTAAAATCCTCTATGTGTCTTTTATAATGGACAGTTTTATTACAATGAGTCTTACAAAAGATATATTTGCATTGAATTTATTTGGAGACCTACAGGCTTCATGAACTTACATATCTAAATTTTTCCCCAGATTTGAAAGTTCTCATCCATCATTTATTTAAATATACTTTCTGCCCTTTTCTCCCTGTGTTCTTCTGGGACTCCAATGATATGTAAATTGTTTGGCTTGGTTATATTCCATAATTCACATAGGCTTTCTTCACTCTTTTTCATTCTTTTTTTTTTTCTTTTTTCTCTCCTGGAAAATTCCAGGAATGAAACTAGACCACTTTCTTACACCATACACAAAAGTAAACTCAAAATGGATGAAAGACCTAAATGTGAGACAGGAAACCATCAAAACCCTAGAGGAGAAAGCAGACAACAACCTCTTTGACCTCAGCTGCAGCAATTTCTTGCTCGAGACATCTCCAAAGGCAAAGGAATTAAAAGCAAAAATGAACTCTTGGGACCTCATCAAGATAAAAAGCTTGTGCACTGCAAAGCAAACAATCAACAAAAGTAAAAGGCAACCGACAGAATGGGAAAAGATATTTGAAAATGACAGATAAAGAGTTAGCATACAAAATCTCTAAAGAATTTACTAAACTCAACACGCAAAAAACAAATAATCCAGTGAAGACATGGGCAGAAGACATGAATAGACACTTTTCCAAAGAAGACCTCCAGATGGCCAACAGATACACGAAAAGATGCTCAACATCAGTCATCATCAGGGAAACACAAATCAAAACCACACTGAGATACCACCTCACACCAGTAAGAGTGGCTAAAATGAACAACTTAGGAACCTACAGATGCTGGTGAGGATGTGGAGAAACGGGAACCCTCTTGCACTACTGGTGGGAATGCAAACTGGTGTAGCCACTCTGGAAAACAGTGTGGATGTTCCTCAAAAATTTCAAAATAGAACTACCCTATGATGCAGCAATAGCACTACTAGGAATTTATCCAAAGGATATAAGAGTGCTGATTCATAGGGACACATGTACCCCAATGTTTATAGCAGTGCTTTCAACAATCACCAAATTATGGAAAGAGCCATAAATGCCCATCAACTGATGAAAGGATAAAGAAGATGTGGTTTATACATACAATGGAATACTACTTGGCAATGAGAAAGAGTGAAATCCTGCCATTTGCAGCAAAGTGGATGCAACTGGAGGGTATTATGCTAAGTGAAATAAGTCACTCAGAGAAAGATAGATATCCTATGTTTTCACTCAATGTGGAACTTGAGAAACTTAACAGAAGACCATGGGGGAAGGGAAGGGGGGAAATAGTTACAAACAGAGAGGCAGAGAGGCAAACCATAAGAGAGTCTTAAATACAGAGAACAAACTGAGAGTTGATGGGGAGGGCAGGGGGAAGGGAAAATGGGTGATGAGCATTGAGGAGGGCACTTGTTGGGATGAGAACTAGGTATTGTATGTAAGCGATGAATCATGGCAATCTACCCCCAAAACCAAGAGCACATTGTATACACTGTATGTTAGCCAATTTGACAATAAATTATATTTTAGAAACAGAATCTGTGTCTCCCTCTCTCTCAAAAATGAATAAACATTAAAAAAATCACAACTTATACCAAAATCATGAATAGACAATCTGAACAGATCAATAATGAGTAAGGATATTGAAATAATAAAGCTCCCAACAAAGAAAAGCCCAGGACCAGATGGTTTTACTGGTGAAACAAACACTTAAAGAAGAATGAATATCAGTCTTCCTCAAACTCTTCCAAAAAATTAAATAGGAAAAAACTCCCAAAC
This sequence comes from Herpailurus yagouaroundi, assembly GCF_014898765.1. Classification (NCBI taxonomy): domain Eukaryota; kingdom Metazoa; phylum Chordata; class Mammalia; order Carnivora; family Felidae; genus Herpailurus; species Herpailurus yagouaroundi. Next base: position 80,403,055 of record NW_024412395.1, on the reverse strand, counting down.
TCATTTTACAAGGTCAGCATTATGCTGATACCAAAGTAAGGTAAGACCCTACAATAAAAGAGAGCTATAGACCAGTATCCCTGATGATTATAGATTCAAAATTTTTCAACACAATCTTAGCAAACTGAATTCAATAGCACATTAAAGTGATTGTATGCCATGATCATGTGAGATCTATCCCTGGGATGGAAGGATGGTTCAATATATGCAAATCAGTAAATGTGATACACCACATTAACAGAATTAAAGATAAAATTATATGATCATCTCAATAGATGAAGAAAAAATATTTGACAAAATATAACTTTCTTTCATGATAAAATATCTTTGCAAGTTGGGTATGGAAGAAACATACCTCAACATAATACAGGCCAAAATATATCAAGCCCACAGCTCACATCATCCTCAATGGTAAAAGTTTGAAAACTTTTACTGTAAACATCAAGAATAAGACAGGGGTGGCCATTTTCACACTCTTACTCAACATAGAAGTCCTACCACTCAACTGGAAGTCCTAGCTAATTACTCAAGATAAATTAAAGTCATCGAAATCAGAAAGAAGTGAAATTGTCTTTATTTGCAGATGATAACATCATATGTAGAAAATGCTAAAGACTCATCGACAACAACAGAAGCAACAGAAAAACCTGTTAGAATTAATGAATTGAGGAAATTTGGGGGATGTAAAATCAATATACAACATTAATTGTGTGTCTGTATACTAACAATGAAATACCTGAAAAAGAAATAAGGAGAACAATCCTATTCACAATAACATCAAAAACAATAAAATGCTTAAGAATAAATTTAACCATGGAGGTGAAAGATTTGTACTTTGAAAAACATAGGACTCTAATGAAAGAAATTGAAGAAGACACAAATAAATGGAAAGATAATCCCATGTTCATGGATCAGAAAAAGGAATGCTGCTTAAATGTCCCTATTACAAAAACCATTTATAGATTCAGTGCAATACCTATCAAACCTCCAAAGGCATTTTTCAGAGAAATAGAAAAAACAATCCTAAAATGTTTATGGAACCACAAAGGGGAGCCCAAAGCAATCTTGAGAAAGGACAAAACTAGACCCCTCCCAACCAGTTCCTAATTTTAAACTGCATTACAAACTATAATAATCAATACAGTGTGGTATGAAAAACACATACACAGACTGAATAAAATATAGAAAGCCAATAAATAAACCAACACATACACAGTCAACTAATATTTGACAGGCAGCCAAGAATACTCAGTGAGGAAAGGACAGTCTTTTCAATAAATGAAAACTTAAACACATGCAGAAAAATGAAATTAAACCCCTATGTGGAACCACTCACAAAAATTAACTTGAAAAGGGTTAAAGACTTAAGTGTAAGACTTGAAATCTCAAAGCTCCTGAAGAAAATTTAAGAGAAAAATCTCCTTGTTTTTGACAATTATTTTTTGCATAGGACATCAAGAGCAAAGGCAACAAAATTTAAAAACTGTGGCTAGGGGCCTCTGGCTGAGTTAGTTGGTAGAGCATGCAACTCTTGATCTCAGGGTCATGAGTTCAAGCCCCATGTTGGGTGTGGAGCCTACTTTAAAAATAATAATAAAATAAAAATTAAAAAGTGGTTAAATCGAACTAAAAAGCTGCACGGCAAAAGAAATACTCAACAATATGAAAAACCTACAAAAAGGGAGAAAATATTTGCAAATCGTATCTGCGATGGGATTAATATAAAAATATATTAAGAAATTATGCCCAGGGGTGCCTGGGTGGCTCAGTCGGTTAAGCGGCCAACTTCGGCTGAGGTCATGATCTCGTGGTCTGTGAGTTCGAGCCGCACATTGGGCTCTGTGCTGACAGCTCAGAGCCTAGAGCCTGTTTCCGATTCTGTGTCTCCCTCTCTCTCTGCCCCTCCCCCATTCATGCTCTGTCTCTGTCTCAAAAATAAATAAAGGTTAAAAAAAATTAAAAAAATTATGCCCAATAGCAAACAAACAAACAAAAACAAAAAACAACCAAACATTCCAATTAAAATATGGGCAGAAAATCTGAATTGATATTTTTCCAAATAAGACATAGAAATGACCAAAAGGTATGTGTAAAGATCCTCAACATCAGTAATCATCAGGGAAATGCAAACCATGTTGAGGTATCACCTAACACCTGTTAGAATGGCTGTCATCAAATAGACAAGATATCAAGTGTTGACTAGAATGTGGAGAAAGGGGAATCCTTTGTGCACTGATGGTGGGAATGTAAGTTAGCATAGACACTAGAGAAAACAGTATGGAGGTTCCTCAAAAAAATTAAAAAGAGGGGCGCCTGGGTGGCTCAGTCGGTTGGGCGTCCGACTTCGGCTCAGGTCATGATCTCGCGGTCTGTGCTTTCGAGCCCCGCGTCGGGCTCTGTGCTGACAGCTCAGAGCCTGGAGCCTGTTTCAGATTCTGTGTCTCCCTCTCTCTCTGACCTTCCCCCATTCATGCTCTGTCTCTCTCTGCCTCAAAAATGAATAAATGTTAAAAAAAATTTAAAAATTATTAAAAAGAGTTACCGTATGATCCAGCAATCCCACTTCTGCATATATACCAAAGAGAATGAAAACAGAATCTTAAAGAGATATCTTCAGTCCCATGTTTATTGCAACATCATTCACAGTAGCCAAAACATGGGTAAAAAAGAAAAAGAAAAAAATCTTTAGCATTTATAAATTGAGCTGGCAAAATAAGACCCCTTGGACCATTCCAGTTAAAATAGTTAATACAGCCCAATGTAAATTAAAACAGAGTCCTTTAGGATTGAAACTTGTTACATGAGACCAACATAAAGTAGGAGTGATTGTCATTACTTATTCTTCATTTAACAGATCAATTTTGCCTGTTAATAACTTGGAAAGAATGTATGGTGCACATTCTTTCACAGCACATTCTTATATCTAGTCAGCAGTTGATAAATATTTTGCTACTGTACATTTGGCTCTTCTGTTCTGTGCCTATTACAATAGTCTCTGAGCCACAGTTTATTTTCATCTCCAAAGGGGCCCAATATACTGCACCTGGCTACTGGTGGTGTACCTCAACAGCCTTGCCTAATCACACACAATCTTTGCAAACAGGATCTTAATAGCATTCATTTTCCTCCAGGATTACATGTATGACACGTTGATCACATATCCCTCCAAGGAAACTAATTTGACACACTCATTTAGGGCATACAAATATTCACAAAGTGGTTTATGAAAAAGGTATGGGCTATTGCCACACAGGTAGTGGAAGGACTGTCACCTTCACTAGATTCCTGAGAATTATTTGGTAAACTGAGAGCTGCTCCATCCTTAAAACTATCAAGAAATAATTTTGACACTCAGCACTTGCAACGGTAGAATAGGCCCTACATATTTTTGGCCTTTTTGGGTTCTGGAGGCAATTACAAATTTTAGAAGCCCACTTACGCTGTTACTTTCAAATCAGCCCTCCTCAAGTGGTGCCCACTCCAACAAAAGGTTCAAGAATCTGTCCAAATCACAAAAATAAAAAAGTCACTTCTGTTAGTGTCCCTAACAGACTTTATTAGGCTTTCACAACCTTCATACATAATGTTTGCTCTAGAGACTTTGGACTTCTCATGATGGCCATAAGTTGTCTGTGGGCATCTGATGCAAGAAATAGTCTTCCTTTACCCTATGCTCTACCTCACTAGAGTGGCAATTGCTAGCCACATACTGGAAACAGAGATTCTCACAGGCCCTGGGACTGTGGCCCTCCATACTCAGCAGCGCATTATGCTTCAGTCATGGAATCAGCATCCTGAAATCTCACTCAGCACAGCAACCAAAGACTGGGCTCTCTTGAACAACCCATCTTCAGGCAGGAGTGACCTCTGTACTCAGTCTCTTGACAGGTACCACAGTAATGGAGGTGTTCACTCTTCTCCCAAACTGTTTGGTTACCTGGGGAGCTGGATTCATATGCTTATGGATGGCATTGTTGCCAACACATGTGATAGAGCTTGCTGGAGAGCTGCTGCCTTTCATCCTTTAATAAAGTTCTCATAAAAGGATGTGATATAAGGGTCAGCACAATTGGCTGAACTTCAGGCTGTCTTCTTAACACTGGATTCCTTGACCAAAAATAGGCCAAATCTGCACATTACATATTCTTGGGCAATTGATAAAGGTCTGGCCATTTGGTATGGCCAGCAACACCAAAGTTCCTTGTCCAGAGTTTCCCCTTTGGAGCAAAGAACTCTGGGAATCCCTTGCCTCATAGGTACCCAAAAAATAGATCAAGGACCCATACGTCTCTGCACATACTAACACCATAATACAGTGTCTCATCACGGCACTCTCTTCTCAAAATACACAATGCTAGGCCATTGAACAAGGCACTGAACAGAATATATGAAAAGACATATACAGAAAGTTAATAATTCTGGGACTTGAAGGTTTGAAAAATGAAACAATATTACATATCAAAGATATGGCCCCTACAATATGGCCTAGGGGTAACAATAAAATCAAGGCTGTGCTGAAGAAATAAGGTGGCATCTAGGGATACCATTCCAACTGAACAAAAGGAGTCATAGAGTAAGTGTGCAGTCTCACAGAAATTTAATGTGCCCAAAGTACCAGTACTTAAGTATAGAGGGGGCATGTTTTGAATAGTGGCTTTTGGCTCATGTAGTTGAGTGGAATTTAACATACATACATACACACATACATACATACATAAATACGTACATACATGCATATGTACATACCTAGTCTTTGAAAGAGCTTTAATAGTTGGGGTGCCTGGGTGTTCAGTTGGTTGAGCATTTGACTTCAGCCTAGATCTGTGGTTTGTGAATTTGAGCCCCATGTCAGGCTCTGTGCTGACAGATCAGAACCTGGAACCTGCTTTGGATTCTCTCTCCCTCTCTCTCTCTCTGCCCCTCCCCTGCTTGCACTCTCTCTCTCTCTCTCTCAAATAAACATTTTTTTAAAAAAGATTTAATGGCAAACTTAGTGCCAGCCTATACTAAAAGTGACATGCTGAGGTTAAAACAAAACAAAACAAAACAAAACAAAAAAAACAAAAAAACCCTCTGGATTCCCAACTTGCCACTAGCAGATAACAAAATGAGAAAACTGCCCAGGTACATAAAGGGCATGAGCTCAAATGCCTTCTTCAGAAGTATCTGAGGAGGAAGATGGGAAAGAAGAGAAGCCCATGCAGAGAAAAAAAGCCAAGAACCTTGGAAAACAATTGATTATGCAGCCATTCCCAGAGGCAAAACTGGGGCCAAATCAAGGAATATTCTGTGCTTCTAGAGCAGGGGATCAAGCAAAGTTTTCCCAGAAGGATTTCAGAATTGCTAAGTACCAGTGACTCTTATGTATGTCCTGTTCTTATTTTTATTCTTTTTTTTAAAAATTTAAGTATAATTAACATACAGTGTTATGTCAGTTTCCACTGTACAATATAGTGGTTCAGTAATTCTATATATTACAAGGTGCTCATCAAGATAAGTGTATACTCTTTTATATATATATATATATATATATATATGTTTATTTATTTTTGAGAGAGAGTGAGAGCGAGGAGAGAGTCAGAAAGAGGGAGACATAGGATCTGAAGGAGGCTCCCCACAGTGAGCACAGAGCCCCACATGGGGCTTGCACTCATGAACTATGAGATCATGACCCCAGCTGAAGTCAAGAGTCGGCCACTTAACTGACTAAACCACCCAGGCACCCCGTGGGTAAGTGTACATACTCTTAATTCCTTTCACCTATTTCATGCATCCCTGCCACCCCACCCACATACACAGACCTACTTTTCCTCTGGCAACTGCCAGTTTGTTCTTTGTATTTAAGAGTCTGTTTTTGTTTTGGTTATCTTTTTTGTTGTTGTTGTTCGTTGGTTTCTTAAATGCCATATAAGAATGAAATCATATGGTATTTGTTTCTCTGACTGACTTGTTTCACTTAACGTTTATGCTCTCCAGATCCATCCATGTTGTTGCAAATGGCAAGAGTTCATTCTTTTTTATGGCTGAGTAATTTTCCATTTAATATACATACCATGTCTTTTTTATCATTTCATCTGGATGGACACATGGGTTACTTACATATTTGACTATTAGAAATAATGGTACAATAAACATAGGGGTGCTTATATCTTTTTGAATTAGTGTTTTTGTTTTCTTTGGATAAATACCCAGTAGTAGAATTACTGGATCATACAGTAATCCCATTTTTAATTTTTGGAGGAACCTCCATACTGTTTTCCACAGTGGCTGTTCAGCTTGCATTCCCAAGTGCATGAGGGTTCGTTTTTCTCCACATCCACACCAACACTTGTTATTTCTTATGTTTTTGATGTTAGCCATTCTGACAGATAGGAAGTGATATCTCATTGAAGTATTGATTTGCATTTCTCTGATAATTAGTGATGTTGAGCATCTTTTCATGTGTCTGATGTCCATCTGTGTGTCTTCTTGGAAAAATATCTGTTCATGTCTTCTCATTTTTAATTGGATTATTTGGGCATGGTTTTGGTGTTGAGTTTTAGAAGTTCTTTATGTTAAGTATTAACTCCTTATGAATATATCATTCACAAATATCTTCTCCCATTCAGTAAGTTGTCTTTTGTTATATTGATGGTTTCCTTTGCTGTACAGATGTTTGTTTTCTTATTTTGGTGTAGTCCCACTAGTTTAATTTTGCTTTTGTTTCCCTTGCCACAGGAGTCATATATAAAAAACTGTTCCTACAGCTGATGTCAAAGAGATTACTGTCTGTGTTTTCTTCTAGAAATTTCATGGTTTCAGGTCTCACATTTAGGTCCTTAATCCATTTTGAGTTTTTGTGTATGGTGTAAGAAAGTGGTCCAGTTTCATTCTTTTGCATGTAGTTGTCCAGTTTTCTCAACTCCATTTGTTGAAGAGACCAACTTTTTCCCATTGTATATTCTTGTCATAGATTAATTGACCATAATAGCATAGGTTTATTTCTGGGCTCTCTGTGTGCCTAATTTTGTGCCAGTACCATACTGTTTTGATTACTACAGTTTTATAGTATATCTTGAAATCTGGAATTGTGATTTCTTCAGTTTTATTCTTTTTCAAGATTGCTTTGGCTATTATGGGACTCTTGTGGTTCCCTGTAAGTTTTAGGATTATTTGATGTAGCTCTGTGAAAAATGCTAGTGATATTTTGATAGGAATTGCATTAAACCTGTGGATTGCTTTTGCTAATATGGACATGTTAACAATATTGGCTGTCCCAAACCAATATCTTTCCATTGGTTTGTGTCATGATCAATTTCTTTCATATTTTATAGTTTTAAGAGTACAGGTGTTTCACCTCCTTGGCTAAGTTTATTCTTGGGGCGCCTGGGTGGCTCAGTCAGTTAAGCCTCTGACTTCGGCTCAGGTCATGATCTCACAGTTTGTGGGTTCGAGCCCCGTGTTGGGCTCTGTGCTGACAGCTCAGAGCCTGGATCCTGCTTCGGATTCTGTGTCTCCTTTTCTCTCTGTTCCTCCCCTGCTCACGCTCTTTCTCTCTCTCTCAGAAATAAATAAAGATTAAAAAAATTTTTTTTAAGTTTATTCTTAGGTATTTTGGTCTTTTTAGTGCGATTGCAAATGGAATTGTTTTCTTACTTTCTCTTTCTGCTACTCCATTATTAGGGTATAGAAATACAATCGATATCTGTATATTAATTTTACGTCCTGTGACTTTACTGAATTCATTTATCAGTCCTGGTAGTTTTTGGTGGAGTCTTTAGGGTTGTCTCTATATGGTATCATGTTATCTGAATATAGTAAGTATTACTTCTTCCCTACCAATTTGGATGCCCTTTATTTCTTTTTCTTGACTAATTGCTGTGATTAGCACTTCCAGTACTATGTTGAATAAAAGTGGTGAGAGTGGACATCCTTGTTTTGTTCCCAATCTTGAAGGAAAATCTCAGTATTTCACCATTTAGTATGATAATAGTTGTGGATTTTTCATATATGGTCTTTATTACTTTGATGTATGTTCCTCTAAACATACTTTGTTTCAGGTTTTTATCATGAATGTATGTTGTACTTTATCAAATACTTTTTCTTCATTTATTGAAATGATTGTAAGACTTGTATCCTTTCTCTTGTTAATGTGATGTATCACATTGATTGATTTGCAATATTGAACCACCCTTGCATCCCAGGAATAAATCTAGCTTGATTGTGGTGAATGACTTTTTTAATTCATTGTTGGATTTGGTTTGCTAATATTTCACTGAGGTTTTTTTGTATCTAGGTTTATCAGAGAAATTGGCCTGTAGTTCCTTTTTTTTTTTTTTTTTTTCTTCAGTGTCTTTATCTGATTTTGGTATCAGGATAATGCTGGCCTCATAGAATGAATTTGGACGCTTTCATTGATCTTCTGGATTTTTTGGAATAGTTTGAGAAGACTAGGTATTAACTCTTCTTTAAATGTTTGGTACAGCTCACCTGTGAAGCTTTCTGGCCCTGGAATTATTTGTTGGGAGTTTTGGGGGGTTTATTTGTTTTTGTTTTTGTTTTTTGACCACCAATTCCACTTCATTGTTAGTAATCTTCTGTTTAAATTTTCTATTTTTTCCTGATTCAGTTTTGGAAGGTTATATGGTTCTGGAACTTAAACCGTATCTACTAGGTTTTCCAACTTGTTGGCATATAATTTTTCATAATATTTTCTTATCCTTTGTATTTCTGTGGTGTCAGCTATTATTTATCCTCTTTCATTTCTGATTTTATTTGAGTACCCTCCCTCTATCTGTCCTCCCCACCTCTTTTGATGAGTCTGGCTAAAGGTTTATCAATTTTGTTGATCTTTTCAAAGAACCAGTTCCTGGTTTCATTGATCTGTTCTGGTGTTTCTTTAGTTTCTATTTAATTTATTTCTCCTCTAATATATATTATTTCCTTCCTTCTACTGGCTTTGTTTTGTTTGCTCTTCCTTTTCTAATTCCTTTATATGTAAAGTTTGGGGTTTTTTGGGGATTTTTCTTGCTTCTTGAGGTAGGCCTCTATTGCATTAATCTCTTAGAACAGTTTTTTTCTTTATCACAAAGAGTTTTTGACTGCTGTGTTTTCATTTTTATTTGCCTCCATGTATATTTTTATTTCCTCTTTGATTTCTTTGTTGACCCATTCATTGTTGAGTAGCATGTTAATTAATCTCTATGTATTTGTGTTCTTTCCAGATTTTTTCTTATGGTTGATTTCTAGTTTCATAGTGTCATGGCCAAAAAAGATGTATGATGTGATTTCAATCTTTTTGAATTTGCTTGGACTTGTTTTGTGCTCTAACATGATTTATTCTGGAGAATCTTCCATGTGCACTTGAAGAGAATGTGTATTTCACGGTTTTTGTATAGAATGCTCTGAATTATCTGTTAGATGCATTTGGTCCAATGTATCATTCAAAGCCACTGTTTCCTTGTTGATTTTCTGTCTGGATGATACGTCTATGTCTTGATGTAAGTTGGTGTTAACGTCCCCTACTATTGTATTACTATCGATTTTTTTTCCTTTGTGTCTGTTAATCATTGCTTTATGTACTTGGGTGCTCTTGTTGATTTTCTGTCTAGATGATCTATGCCTTGATGTAAGTTGGTGTTAAAGTTCCTTACTATTATTATATTACTATCAATTTTTTTCCTTTGTGTCTGTTAATAGTTGCTTTATGTACTTGAATGCTCTCATGTTGGGTACATAAGTGTTTATAATTGTTAAATCTTCTTGCTGGATTGTTCCCTTTACAGTTATGTAGTGTCCTTCTTTGTCTCTGGTTACAGTCTTTGTTTTAAAGCCTATATAGTCTGATATAATTATTCCTACCCCAGGTTTCTTTTCGTTTCCATTGTATGGTAAATGTTTTTCTATCCCTTCACTTTTTGTCTGGATGTGCCGTTAGATCTGCTTTTGCTTCTTTATCCATTTAGTCACCCAATGTCTTTTGATTGGGGCCTTTAGTGCATTCACAAAGTAATTATTGACAGGGACCCACTTACTGTCATTTTGTTACTTGCTTTATGGTTGTTTTTATAGTTCTTTTTTGTTTCTTTTTTCTCTTGCTCTGTTCCCTTATGGTTTGGTGGCTTTCTTTAGTGATAAGCTTGGATTCATCTTTTTTTTTTTTTTTGCATATCTATTACAGGTTTTTGATTTGTGGTTACCATTAGGTTTATATATAATATCCTGTGCATATACCAGTCTATATGAAGTTGATGGTCACTTAAGTTTGAACCCCTTCTAAAAGCACTAAATTTTTACTCTTCTCCACTACATTTTATACATGTGATGTCACACTTTACATCCTTTTATTTTGTGAATCCCTGGACTGATTTTTATAGATTTTACTGTGTTTGTGCTTTAACCTCTGCAGTAGTTTTACAAATGAAAAATCTATGGTTTTTTAATTATGTTTGTATTTACCTGTGAAATTTTTTCTTTTCCTAATTTTCTTACTCCTGATTGTTTTTTTGTTTCCACTCAACAAATTCCCCTTAATGTTTCTTGTAAGACCTGTTTAGTGGTGATGAATTCTTTTAACTTTTGTTCCTTGGTGAAATTCTTTATCCCTCCATCTATTCTGAATGACAACTTTGCTGGATAGAGTATTTTTGGTTGCAGGTTTTTTTCCTGTCAGCACTTTGAGTATATCATGCCACTTCCTTCTGGCCTACAAAGTTTGTGCTGAAAAATCAGCTGATAGCCTTTTGATGTTCCCTTGTGTGTAATTGTTTTCTTTTGGTCTCTTGGTGCTTTAAAAAAATTTTTTTTCAACGTTTTTTATTTATTTTTGGGACAGAGAGAGACAGAGCATGAACGGGGGAGGGGCAGAGTGAGAGGGAGACACAGAATCGGAAACAGGCTCCAGGCTCCGAGCCATCAGCCCAGAGCCGGATGCGGGGCTCGAACTCACGGACCGCGAGATCGTGTCACGGACCGCGAGATCGTGACCTGGCTGAAGTCGGACGCTTAACCGACTGCGCCACCCAGGCGCCCCACTTGGTGCTTTTAAAATTCTCTCTTTATAACTACTTTTGGCATTTTAATTATTATGTGTCTTGGTGTGAACCTCCTTGAATTGATTTTTGTGGGGGGTTATCATGCCTCTTGGATCTGGGTGTCTGTTTCCTTCCCCAGATTCTGCAAGTTTTCAGCTTTTATTTCTTCAAATAAATTTTCTCCTCCTTTTTCTCTCTCTTCTTCTTCTTTTGGGATCCCTATAATGTGAATGCTATTATGTTTGATGGTGTCATTGAATTCCCTTAACCTATTTTTATTTTTTATTCTTTTTTTTTCTGTTCCATTTGGTGTTTTCTATTACTCTTTCTCACAAGTCACTAATCTATACTTCTGCTTCCTCTATCTATGATTTGTTCCCTTTTATGTATTTTTAATTCTAGTTATTGAGCTCTTAATCTTTGAATGGTTCTTTTTAAATATTTTCTGTCTCTTTTGAAAGTCTGAAATCTTCTACTCTTTTCTCAAGTCCAGTAAGTATCTTTATGACCATTACTCTGAACTCTCTCTCTCTGGTAAATTGACTAGAGCCATTTCTTTTATCTCTTTTGCTGTGATTTTGTTCTGTTCTTTCATTTAGGACATATTCCTCTGTCTCCTCATTTTGTCTAACTCTCTGTGTGTGTTTCTATGTATTAGCCAAGTCAGCTGTGTCTCTTGATCTTGAAAGTAGTGACCTTATGAAGAAGAGGTACTGGGGTGTACTATAGTGCAATTTCTCCTTTCACCAGAACCAAGTGCTTCTGGGGTGTCTCCTCTGTGTGTTGGGTGTGCCCTACTCTTGTGATTGAACCCTGTTTGCCTTTAGTCCAGTAAGCTGCAGTGGCTCATTTTGCCTATTGTGGGAAGGGTTTGGAACCAGTGCTGTTAAGAGGCCAGTCTGGGGCTGTCTTGGTATTGTAGTTAAGTCAAACTCGATGAGTGCCCTCAGACCATTTGCCAGGACTGAAGTCACACCAAACTGCAAAGTGTTCTTCCTGAGTTGTCCCCTGAGAGGCTTTCATTGTTGGGTGGGTCCTGCAGTTAGACCAGTTGTCTAGCTCCAGTCCATCTGTTTGGGTTTCAGTCAAACTGGTGTGTGTGGTTATCTTCCCCTCTTCCCAAGGTAGGAGTTAATTTCGAGTAGTGCTTGTCACTGTCAAGGCTATTTGCAGAATATGTGTCAGTCACCATGTTAGAGGCACTCCTGCTGAGTGGGGCAGGTTGGATGGGGCATTCCACAGGAGAATGTGGGAGGTTGGAGGGTGGGGTGTTAGCAAGCTAAGTGTAGAGTGTTTGAGCTGATTCTTTGAGATACCCACGTATCTATGCTGGCCAGATGAATGGTAGTAGAAAGAAATGGTGTCCACCAGTTCTTGCATTCTTGGAGAGGTCTCTTAACAATTCCTAACCCCCCCCCCCCCCGACAGTGTATGTTCTGAGATTAGTAAAATATCTCCTTCCCATATACTCCAGGCTCTTTTCAAACCGCTGCTTCAGTGCTGTATCTCAGTGAGGTTGTTTTTATACTGGATCTTTAAGGTGGGGACTCCATTTCCTGTAACCCTCTGGCTCTCCCAGAGCAGAGCCCACTGATTTTTAAAGTTCCCCAACTTAAGTATGCTGATTTTAAAAACTTGTGAAGGTAAGTCCCTCTGGGTTTCAAAAGCCAGATGTCATGGGGACTCATCTTCCAAGTGCCAGTCCACCTTGTGTGGGGTCCCTGGTATGGGGTCTGTTCCTCTCCTTTCTCCATGCTTGTGGTGTCCTCCTCCCTTTTGTGGTTAGTCTCACTGGGTGTTTGGATCCCACCCATATCTGCCCCTTCTACCCTTTTCCATGTGGCCTCCTCTCTACAATTAACTGTATAGGGTATATTCTACTAGTCTTTGGGTTGTTTTCTGGGTTAGTTGCACTGATGTGAATGTTATCTAGATGTGTCCATGGGATGAGGTGAGCTTAGGATCCTCTTCCTCTGCCATCTTCCCATGCTTCTCTTTGCACTTCTTTTTTTTTTCCCCCCCAAATGGGAGCATTTATTTTCATTATTCTATCTCTCTTCCAATAATGTATGATTAGAAGAGGTTAATAATTTGTTTGTGGTTCGTAGGAGTAATTCAGGAGGAATTGTATCTAGACTTATATTTTAAGTATGATGCTGTGATTGAATGAAGCTTTAGGATGGCTTGAATGGTAGTAAGCTTATTTTATATTTGAGAAAGATATGAATATTTATGGCTAAAAAGGTGGACTGTGGTAGAATGAATGATTGACCTCAACACATTACCCTTCCCTGAATTCATGCCTTTTCCCTTTTCCAATGTTTTAGGTTTTTTTTCTGTTAGAGGTGGAGTGTACTTCTCTGCCCCTTGACTTTGAGCTTGCTCAAGTCATGTCTCCTTATAGAGACATGATAGAGATCTATCCAATTGGATAGAGATCTATCCAATGATAGATCAACTTACAGGTAAAACACTCAATCCCCTTGCCCCAAAGTGGAAAAACTCTTAACAACCATCTCAACTGGACTCCCTGCAGGATCTGCTGAGCATAATTAGGACTGTATTGCAACTCAACTTCTCTTTTTTCCAATCCTGTTTCTTTACCCTCTCTTCCTCAGATGTTGCTCCCAATAGTACCCTCTAATAGAGATCTTACACATACACTTCCATCACAGGGTGTTCCTTCCGGAGAACCTAAACTGTGAAAAGCAACAGTAGAGAACAAAGAAATAGTAAATACTGAGAAAACATTAAGCATAGAATTCTGTACTCATCTAAATGACCATTCAAAAAAATCATGATACATGATAATACATGATAAAATTGAAGGAAAAAGTTAATTAAAAATGTATATATTCTTCTAAAGGGAGAAAATTTAAAAACCTATCCAATTCTGTAGAATACAGGAAAGGAGTACAAAAGGATTCCAGGGAGGAAAAAGCATTTTAAAAGAAAGAACAAAATTAAATGGTAGAAATTCAAACATGTGAGTTATCACAATAAATTTATAAGCGAATGCCATCTTTTAGTTAAAATATTTTCAGATTGCTCTGAAAGTAACAGACACATCTAAAACTTAAGGGTACAGCAGGGGTGAAACCAAAGAGGAGAAAACTGAACAAATACTAACCAAAGGAAAGCTGATATATTACTATTGATAAAAAAATTAATATTTATTTTTAAAATAAAAACAACTATTTAGAGAATAGAGGGTTCCTACATAATTATTTAAAGCAAGAAAAATTCATTTAAAGCAAGAAAATTTGATATAATTTCAAAATATACACAACTAAAAATAACTTCATATAGAAATGTACAAATTCACAAATGTAGTGAGATAATTTAATCTCATTCTTTTTAAGGTTAATATTTGTGTTGGGGCACCTGCTTGGCTCAGTTGGTTGGGTGTCCGACTTAGGCTCAGGTCATGATCTTGCAGTCCGTGAGTTCAAGCCCTACATCAGGCCCTGTGCTGGCAGCTCAGAGCCTGGAGCCTGCTTTAGATTCTGTGTCTCCCTCTCCCTCTGCCCCTCCCCCGCTCCTGCTCTGTGTCTCTTACTCTCAAAAATGAATAAATGTTAAAAAGAAATTTTTTAAAGATTAATATTTGTGTTTATTAATGGAGCTAGGAGGCAAAAATGTTAGTAAGGATATAAAAATTTGACATAATTAATAACTTGATATGGTGGACATAAAATGACTGCTTCCAAAAAATCAGAGAATATATAATTAGAAATTTTACATTGATATAATCCTACTTGTCTATTTTTGCTTTTGTTGCCTGTGCTTTTGGTTTCATATCCAAGAAAACACTGTAAAAACCAATGTCAGGAATATCTGTTAATATGTTTTCTTCTAGGAGTTTTATGGTTTCAGATCTTAAGTTTTAGTGTTAAATCCATTTTGAGTTTTTGTGTGTGTGTGTGTACAGGGTGAAACAAAGGTCTAATTTCATTCTTTTTCATGTGAATATCCAGTTTTCACAACACAGTTAATTGAAGAGATTATCCTGTCCCAATTGTGTATTTTTAGCACCCTTTTCATATTTATATCTATGTGGATTTATTTCCAGACTCTCTATTCTGTTCTGTTGGTCTATATATCAGTTTTTATGCCAGTACCATACTGTTTTGATTACTGTAGCTAAAAACCAACAAAATGAAAAAGTAAAGTATGAGATGTGAGAATATATTTACCAACCATGTATCTGATAAAGGGTTAATATCTAAAATATATAAGAAACTCCTATGAATCAGTTGCATAGAAACCCAAATAACCTGATTTTTTTTTTAATGGGCAGAGGAACTGATAAGACATTTCTATAAAGAAGACACACAAATGATGAACAAGTACATGAAAAGTTGTTTAATGTCACTAATCATCAGGGAACTACAAATCAAAACCACTATGAGATATCACACCTGTTATGATGGAATCTATCAAAAACCAACCAACTAAAGAAAATGTAATAAATATTGGTGAGAATGTGGATAAAAGGGAACTCTTGTACATGGTTAATGAAAATGTAAATTTGTCACAATGGAAAAAAATACAGACGTTACTCAAAAAACTAAGAATAGAACAAACATATGATTCAAGAATCCTACTTCTGGGCATATCCAAAGGAATTAAAACCAGGTCTTGAAGAGATATCTGCATTCCCGTGTTAAGTGCAGCATTATTTACAATAGCCAAGACATGGAGGCAACTTAAATGTCCATTGAAGTACAAATGAATAAAGGAAATGTGGTATATACATACAATGAAATATTAACCATGAGAAAGAAGAAAATTCTTTTTGCAACAATATGGATGAACCTGGAGTAAATTACGCTAAGTGAAGTAAACCAGACACAGAGAGCAAATACTGTATTATACCACTCATATGTTGAATCTAAAGTGGTCAAACTCATAGAAACAAAGAGTGAAGTAGTCCAGGGTTTGGAGGAGGAAAACAGGTATTAGTCAAAGGGTGCAAAGGTTAGGTTATACAAGATAAATAATTCCTGGAGATCTACTGTACAACATAGTGCCAGTGGTTAAAAATACTGTATTGTATACCTAAAAATTTGTTAAGAGAGTAGATCTTAAGTGTTCTTTCACAGAAAATGATAATGAATTACAAGTAGGGGGTGCCTGGCTGGCTTAGAAGAGCATGCACCTCTTGATCTTGGGGTTGTGAGTTTGAGCCCCACATTGTGTGCAGAGATTACTAAAAAAGAAAAGAAATGAGAATATAAACTGGTGCACCCACTATGGAAAACAGTATGGAGGTTCCTCAAAAAATTTTAAAATAGAACTACCATATGGTCTAGCAATTCCACTTCTGGTATTTATATAAAGAAAACAGGGGCGCCTGGGTGGCGCAGTCGGTTAGGCATCCGACTTCAGCCAGGTCACGATCTCGCGGTCCGGGAGTTTGAGCCCCGCGTCGGGCTCTGGGCTGATGGCTCAGAGCCTGGAGCCTGTTTCCAATTCTGTGTCTCCCTCTCTCTCTGCCCCTCCCCCGTTCATGCTCTGTCTCTCTCTGTCCCAAAAATAAATAAAACGCTGAAAAAAAAATTAAAAAAAAAAAAAGAAAAAGAAAACATCTGGTATTTATATAAAGAAAACAAAATCACTGTCTGGAAAAGATATCTACACCCCCATGTTCTTTGCAGCATTATTTACAACAGCCAAGACATGAAACAACCTAGTTATCAATTGACAAATGAACAGATAAAGAAAATGTGGTGTTTATATACAATGGAATATTATTCAGCCATAGAACAGAAAGAAATTTTGCCATTTGCAAAAATATGGACAGACCTTGAGGGTGTTATGTACAGCATGGTAACTATAGTTAATAATACTGTATTGTATGTATATTTGAAAGTTGCTAAGAGAAAAAAATTATGAAAATTGTCACCACAACAAAATTGTAACTATGTCTGGTGATGTATGTCAACTTATTGTAATCAATCATTGTGGTGTGTGTGTGTGTGTGTGTGTGTGTGTGTGTGTATACACATCAGAATGATTATGTATAAATATACAATATATATACACATATATATAATGTATATCTAAAACTAATATGATACTAGATGTGAGTTATATATCAGTAAAATAATATTTTTTAAAGCATGTAGGAAATAAAAAGTTACAAACCAAAAGTACAATAATACTGGCTTTTATATTTACCTATTTGATTACCTTTTCCAGAGTTGTTACTATGGATTTGAGTTACTGTCTAGTGTCCTATCCTTTCAACCTGAAAGACTCATTTAGCATTTCTTTTAAAGCAGAAATATTAGTGACAAACTCCCCCAGCTTTTGTTGATATGGGAGTGCCTTAATTCTTGTTAATTTTTACATTTTTAAATGTTTATTTTATTTCTGAAAGAGAGCATGAGCAGAGGAGGAGAGAGAGAGGGAGACACAGAATTGGAAGCAGGCTCCAGACTCTGAGCTGTCAGCACAGAGCCCTAGGCGAGGCTTGAATTCACAAGCCATGAGATCATGACCTGAGCCGAAGTCACATGCTCAACCAACTGAACCACCTGGCACCCCCTTGTTCATTTTTTTAAAGGATGGTTTTGCTTGTTACTGAATTATAGTTGACAGTATTTTCTATGTACTGATGTATGTAGTTTCTGATGCGAAACTGCTAATCTTACTGAAGAACTTTTGTATATGATGAGTCTTTTCGTGTTCCATTTGAGTTCTTGCTTTGTCTTTTTCTTTTGGCGGTTTGATTTATAATATGCTTTGGTGTTTATCTCTTTTGAGTTTATCCTTCTTGGAGCTTGTTAAGCATTTGGATGTGTAGATTCATGCCTTTCATCATATTTGGGAAATGTTTGGGAATTATTTCTTCAAATATTCTTTCCAATCTTTTCATTCCTCTGTGATTCCCATAATGTGTATATTGGTGCACTTGAAGATGCCAAAATTCTTTCCGATTCAGAATTTCTCTTTGGTTCCTTTTTATGATTTCTGTCTCTATATTCTCATTTTGTTTATACATCATTTTCTTAGTTTCCTTTATTCTTTGTCCATGGGTCCTTTTAGCTCTTTGAGCACATTTAAGAAAGTTGTTTAAAAATATTTGTCTAGTAAGTCCAATTTCTGTTTTTTTCTCAGGGGTTATTCCTATCAATTTATTTTTATGAATGTCCATATTTCCTGTTTCTTTGTATGCCTTTTAATTTTTTTCTGGAAATTGAAAATTTTAAATATTATAATGCAATTCTGGGAATTAGATTTTCCTCCTTCATCAAGGGTTATTGCTGTTGATTTTTTGAGGGCTGCAGTCATCAGTTTCTTTAGCGACCTATTCAAGCTTTTTTTTTTCTTTTTGCAAAGACTGTATTCCTCATCATTTGTGGTCAGTCATTGTCTTTCTGTTCCATTAGCTCAGTGGCCAGCTAATGACTTCACAGATTTTCTTAAACACAAAAATTTAGTTGTCCTTTTCTTTATTGACCAGTCCCCTGGATGCTATAAGTTTTGCATTAGATTTAGAGTTTGAAATAGTTGATCTTGCAAGTGATGAATCACTACATTCTACCCCTGAAACCATTATTACACTATATATTAACTAACTTGGATTTAAATAAAATTAAAAAATAAAAATTTTCTGTGAAAGGAGGAAAAAAAGAAATAGTTGATCTCCATCTTTGGCAGTTTATATTTATTTCAATGGAGAGAACAGTTCTGTAAGTACTCTACTCCACCATTTTCCTTAATGTCACTTCTCCCTTCTTTCTCTTTTGCTATATACTTTCTCTGATATTAATCTTATTTTTATTTTATCCTTTTAAGTTACAAAATATTTTTGTTTCCTGTGGCTTGGAAAGAGCAAGAATAGGTCAATGATATGGAAAAATAATGCCACTTTTAAAAATGATTGTCATTTCCTACCTTAACAACCTACTAATACAATGTTTAAGCTATGCAAGTTATCTCACCACCTCCAGTTGCACTGATTACATTGTAAATAAATTACTTTCCTTAATATGGTAAAGCTAAGTGGTAACAATGGATCTCATTTCATTACTTAAAACCATCAATATGCTATTTAAAAGTCATATTGATATTTAATCAATTTTTCTATTCCTTTTTTTTAATTTCAGAGTCACCGTCATTCAGTTAGCACAAGGAATGAAACTGTAAATCTTACTGATGCTGAGGGTAAGTTATTTGTATATGTACTGTTTTGATTTTCAAATATTCATTGAAATTGAGAATAAGAACTCACCTAAAATAATTATGATCAAGACTTTCCTTCAAAATATAAATTATACTATTGGCACAAAAAATTATACTATTGGCACAAAAAATGTATGGAATTTTAATATTAATGGGAAATTAAGCAAAGCAAATTAAAATCCTTTATAATATTTATTTTACATGATTATATTATTACTAAACCATCTATTATGTTTATGTTTGTTTACAAATGTTTTGTCTACCCTGTAAATCTATCTAGTGAAGAGACTTTTCTGATCCAAAAAGATGTTCACTGATATCATTATGAAGACACATTTGACATATCAGTAAACCCAAAGGAGATAATCAAAATATTTAACAACTCGTACATGCCTAAGCATGGAACAAGCAAATTAGATTGGGTCAGAGTTCTGGTGAACCCTACTATACTTTATTGGGATGAAAGGAAATGGAGATTTCTAAGGGAATCAGACAACTAGGGCAATGAATGTAAGGTGGACATTTGAACATCTTGAGGCAAAATTTTTATAAATTAATACAGAAATGTTTTAATATTTAACAATTGTAACAGTCATAATTGTGTAGTGATTGAATAGCTATCCAGAGGAGATGGCAGTAATCTAACTAAAATGAAGAGAAAATAAGATAACTAGAACACTTGACAGGAATGATGAGCAAACAAGCACACTTTTTTGTAACATGGAAAAAGTTCTCCAACACCCAACTTATGGGATATCAGATGACAGTGTACTTGAGAAGTATGTTTTTAGAACAAAGTCCCCAAAAGGGAAATTTTGCTTATTTGAATAGTTGACTGTAGTGAAATAAAGATAATTAGAAATTAGTGCCTTAGGCATATATGTTTTGTATTTATATATGTATACATATGTATATGTATTTATACACTTGTTCTATACATTAATACCAATTCTAAAAACATATATGGGGGTACAAGAAGCTATTTTGTAATATAGGATGTCAGTTTCAGGAATTAATACTTTAAATGTCAGGAAAGTCTGGGGTGCCTGGGTGGCTCAGTTGGTTGAGCATCCGACTTTGGCTTGGGTCATGATCTCCTGGTTCACAGGTTCAAGCTCTGTATCAGGCTTTGTGCTTACAGCTCAGAGCCTGGAGCCTCCCTCTCTGTCTTCCCCTCCCCAATTCACTCTCTCTCTCTCTCTCTCTCTCTCTCTCTTTCTGTCTCTCTCAAAAATAGATATTTAAAAATATTTTTTAAAATAAATGTCAGAAAAATTTTTATCAAGTAATAGAAAATATTTCTGAGGGGATAAACTATATCTCACCCCTGCCTTGCTACTAGTTCTGTGACCTTAGGTAATCATTTGTCTTGCAAAATCCTTAATTTTCCCATTTTCAAAATGAAAGCATAGAACTAGATACTAAGAATAAAGTTTTCAGAACTTTCCTTGTCATTGCCTGACATTGCCTTATTCAATCATCATAGTTTTGTAAACACTTCACATACATTTATTTGATCTTCATACAGCACTGTATGGTTCACACTGATCCAGTCACCTCTGAAAGGTGAAGAACCTTTATAAGCAGCATCAAATCAAATATGGGATTGGAAAGAACATCTATAGCATACCTTTTTAAAAATAAGTAAATGCTTAGAAAATAGGACTTAGTTCCTTTTTGCTCACTTCTATCTTGCTCTTGGGCTTTCTCATTTTTACAATGGGAGAAATGATTTTAAGATGACTGGGTTTCCTATTTCTAAGTCTATATTCCTAAATTTATATCTGAATAGAGCTTTAAAAAATTAAGATTCCTAAATACATATTTTAAATGGTTTTGTTATACTTTAAAAACAAACAAGGAAAAAAAGACCAAAACAAAACAAAAACCAGACTCTTAAACATAGAGAACAAACTGGTGGTTACCAGGAGGGAGGTGGGTGGGGGAATGGGTGAAATAGGTGAAGGGGATTGACAGTATACTTACTGTGACGAGCACTGAATAATATATAGAATTGTTGAATCACTAAATTGTACACCTGAAACTAATATTGATGTTAATTATATTGGAATTTAAAAATACATACATAAGAAAAAATGGTTATGTTATATTTTGCAAACTGAAAATCAGTTTACTCATGCAGACCAGTCTTATCTAATTAACCCAATCTATTATAAATACTTTATATGAGGGAGGGAGCTAAGATGGTGGCATAGCAGGAGGATGCTAGGCTTGCCTAATCCCTTGAACACAGCTAGATAACTATCAAATCATTTTGGTTTTTTACATTTTTATATATATTTTTAATGTTTTTATCTTTTGAGAGAGAGAGACAGAGTGTTAGTGGGGGAGGGGCAGAGAGAGAGAGAGAGGGAGACAAAGAATCTGAAGCAAGCTCCAGGCTCCGAGCTGTCAGCACAGAGCCCAATGTGGGTCTCGAACTCACAAGCTGTGAAATCATGACCTGAAGTCAGGTGCTTAACTGACTAAGCCACCCAGGCACCCCTACATTTTTTTAAATGTTTATCTATTTTTAAAGGAGACAGGGCGTGAGCTGGGGAGGCACAGAGAGAGAGGGAGACACAGAACCTTAAGTGGGCTCTGGGCTCTGAGCTGTCAACACAGAGCCCAATGTGGGCTTGAACCCATGGGCTGTGAGATCATGACCTGAGCCGAAGTCAGATGCTTAACTGGTTGAGCCACCCAGGCGCCCCCAAATCATTTTGAATACCCAAGAAATCCACCTGAGGACTGACAGACTAAACTGTACAACTAAAGGGACAGGAGAGGCCACACTGAGGAAGTTAGGAAGTACAGAGATATAGTTTGGAGGAGAAACGGATCATAGGTGCTGAGGAAGGGAGGGAGCCCTGGTTGTGGAGAAAGGTGAGAGAGAGTAGAGCACACTTCCCCATTGCCATTGGTTGGGAAAATGAGAGGGGCTGATTTTCATGACTTTGCAACTAGCAGGGCTCAAAGACTGGAGTTTTGGAGGTCAGTGGGCTTGGCTGAGATAGAGACCTGAGGGTGCTACCCTCCTACTCCTGGAGAGAAGGCAGACAAGCAACTCCAGGGCAAATGATGTGATCTGAGGATCACCTAAGGCACATGAGGAGAGACTGGTTGCTCTACTTGGAGCACAACTGTGAGAGGTGGCATTCACAGAGTTGCCTCTCCAAAGATAAGAGAACCAGTGGGTGCATTTTTCTCCCCCACGCCTTAGCATAGGCACAGAGACACCTGCTGAAGGCAGCAACCCGGACATAGGCTGTTGAGCCTGCTTGTTCCAATTCCCACACCCTTGTACTCTGGTGTGACAGCCTTCTTGGTCAAACATGCACCAGTCCCAGCACAGCAAGACCCACTCCCAGAAGACCAGCGCACGTCCCTACTGGTCCCTAAAGTTTGGAGTTTTAAAAGTTAGCAGGCTTGGCTGAGATAGAGCCCAAAGTGTACTGTGATGCTCCAGGCAGACAAGCAACACAGTGATGACAACATGAAAACAGCAATCCGAAAAACACCTGGAACATGGGAGGGGGAAATCATTCACTCTTCTAGGAGTGCTTCCCTGAGAACAGCAAGAACGATGTTCCAACTCTAGGGACAAAGGATCTGGCTGGTGTCATTCCCCTCTTCCCCACCTTGGCATAAACCAACTTCAGTAAACAGCACCACACCAAGACTGGCTGAATAAACTGATTACATCAAGTCACACCCCCCTGCACTCTGTTGGTACTGCTTTCCTTGGGCAAGTGTCCCTAAGGACCAGTGCAGTGGGCCCCTTCCCCAGAAGACTAGAAGAAACACTTGCATGCACCATGTCTACCAACCATACAGATCTGCTAGTCTTCTGTTATAATGGAAGTAGCATCAGGTCTCATTTAACAAGCAGATCAGAGGACACCTAGTTAAAACTCATCATACTCTAGCCAAGGTCCAAACACTACCCACTGCAGGCAAGGAGAACCTCTGCAGGTGAATGACCTGTGGGATAGAGCAGCGAAAACACAGCAGAAGAGAGCATGAAGCACACACCACAGACACTACCTGAAGCACCAGGCCCTGGACACAATATGACTTCTTCTTCATAAAGCCATTACTCTAAGGAGCAGGAACAAAACTGGATTTTCTACCACATGGAAAAATACAGAGACTTAGACAAAACGCCAAGATGGAGGAATTCATTCCAAAGAAAGAACAACAAAGAACCAGAGATATAATTGAAACAGATATAGGTGATATCCCTGATGGAGAATTTAAAACAACAATTGTAAAGATACTTGTTGGGTTTGAGAAAAGCATAGAAAACATCAGGAAGACTCATGCCACAGAGATAAGAGTAATAAAACAATCAGAGGAAGCTGGTCTCGGAAGATAGCGGCCTAGGAGGATGCTGGGCTCACCGCATCCTGCTGATCACTTAGATTCCACCCACACCTGCCTAAATAACCCAGAAAACTGCCAGAAGACTAGCAGAACGGATTCTCTGGAGCCAAGCACAGACGAGAGGTGAGAGGCCCACAGAAGAGGGTAGGAAGGGTGGAGAGGTGGTGCGTGCTACACGGACTGGCAGGAGGGAGCCGGGGCAGAGGGCCAGCCCACGGGCCAGCAGAGGCCCCAAGTCTGGCTGGCAAAAGCAGAGGGGCCAGACGGAGTGTGTTCAGACAGCAAGCGGGCCTTAACATCTGGAAGGTTATAAGTTAACAGCTCTGCTCGGAGAGCGAGAAGGCTGGAGGACAATAGGAGGGAGAGTTGTCGAGCCCCGGGCGACAGAGCTCAGCTTGGGGGGGAACAAAGGCGCTCACCAGCGCCATCTCCCTCGCCCATCCCCCAGTCAAATTCCCAAAGGGAACCAGTTCCTGCCAGGGAACTTGATTGCACCACGCAAACACCCAAGGCTGTGTTTCTGTGGATCCATCCCTCTGGCAGTGGGTCTGACTCCCTCCTGATGCCGCAGGGCCCCTCATGAAGCAGATCACCAAAGGAAAAATGAGCTGAGCATGCCCCTTCCACCCCTGTGCACCTTGCCGATCCACCCCAGCTAATACACCAGATCCCCAGAACCACAAGCCTGGCAGTGTGCAAGTAGCCCAGACGGGCCACACCACCCCACAGTGAATCCCACCCCTAGGAGAGGGGAAGAGAAGGTACACACCAGTCTGACTGTGTCCCAGCGGTGGGCTGGGGGCAGAAATCAGGTCTGACTGCGGCCCTGCCCACCAATGCAAGTTATTCAAGACAGCACAGGGGAAGTGCCCTGCAGTTCCACACCACTCCAGGGACTATCCAAAATGATGAAACAGAAGAATTCCCCTCAAAAGAATCTCCAGGAAATAGCAACAGCTAATGAACTGATCAAAAAGGATTTAAACAATATAACAGACAGTGAATTTAGAATTATAGTCATAAAATTAATCGATGGGCTTGAAAAAAACCAGACAGAAATGAGAAATGCAGTGACTGAGATTTGAAACAGATTGGATATAATGACAACAAGGATGAAAGAAGCAGAGGAGTATGTGATATAGAAGATAGAATAATGGGCATCTAGGGGGTGGCTCAGTCTTTTTAGCATCCAACTCTTGACCTCAGTTCAAGTCTTGATCTCAGTGTTATAAATTCAAGCCCCACACTGGGCTCCACACTGAGCGTGAAGCCTACTTAAAAAAAAAATGAAGATAGAATACTGGACAAAAGAAGCTTAACAAAAGAAAGAAGAATTATGGAACATGAGAATAGACTTAGAGAATTCAATGACTCCATCAAACAAAAACATTTGTATCATAGGATACAAAAAACATTTGTATCACTCAAAACTTCCATAATCTGGAGTAGCAAACAGACATCCAAATCCAGGAGGCAGAGAGAACTCCATCAAGATCTACAAAAGCAGGCCAATACCAATACATGTTGTAGTTAAATTTGCAACATATAGTGATAAAGAAAAAATCCTAAAAGCAGCAAGAAAAAAGAAGTCCCTAACCTATAAGGGAAGACCCATAAGGCTAGCTGCAGATCTCTCCACAGTACCTTGGCAAGCCTGAAGGGAGTGGCATGGTATATTCAAAGTGCATAATGGGAAAAATCTGCAGCCAAGTATATTGTGTCCAACAAGCCTATCATTCAGAATAGGAGGAGAGATAGTTTCCCAGATAACAAAAACTAAAGGGGTTCATGACCACTAAACCAGCCCTACAAGAAATATTAAAGGGGACTCTGAGTGGAAAGGAAGGACCAAAAGTGACAAAGACAAGAAAGAATCAGAGAAAATCTCCAGAAACAACAACAAAACCAAGTAATAAAATGGCACTAAATACATATCTATCAGTAATTACTCTGAATGTAAATGGACTAAACACTCCAATCATAAGACATAGGGTGTCAGAATGGATAAAAAAACAATAGGGCCTATCAATATGCTGCCTACCGGAGACTCATTTTAGACCTAAAGACACCTGAAGGTTGAAAATGAGGGACGAAGAAACATTTATCATGCAAATGGATATCAAAAGAAAGCCAGAGTAGCAATAAGCTAGAGATATTAATATTCATTGATATCTATATCAAACTAGACTTTAAAACAAAGAGTGTAACAAGAGATGAAGAAGAGTACTATATCATAATAAAGGGGTCTATCCACCAAGAATATATAACAATCATAAATGTTTATGCACCCAAAATGGGAACACCCAAATATATAAAATTCATGGGGTGCCTGGGTGGTTGAGTCGCCTAAGTGTCTGACTCTTGATTTCAGCTCAGGTTGTGAGCTTATAGTTTGTGAGATTGGGTCCCACATCAGGCTCTGCACTGACAGCATGGAGCCTGCTTGAGATTCTCTCTCTCTCTGCCTCTCTCTCTTTGTCCCTCTCCCTCTCTCTCTCTCAAAATAAACATTTTGTAAAAATAAAAATAAAACAATTCATAACAAACATAAAGGAGTTCATTGATAATAATACAGTAATAGTAAGGGACTTTAATACCCCACTTACATCAATGGACAGATCATCTAAACAGAAAATCAACAAGGAAACAATGGCTTTGAATGACACACTGGACCAGAACATTCTATCCTAAAGCAGCAGAATACACATTCTTTTCAGGTGCACATGGGACATTCTCCGGAATAGATCACTTACTAGGTTGCAAATCAGTCCTCAACAAATACAAGACTGAGATCATACCATGCCACTTTTCTCACCACGACGCTATGAAACTTGAAGTCAACCAGAAGAAAAAATTTGAAAGACCAAAAATACATGGAGGTTAAAGAACTTGCTACTAAAGAATCAATGAATCAATGAGGAAATCAAAGAAGAAATTAAAAATAAATGGAAACAAATGAAAATGAAAACACAATGGTCCAAAACCTTTGGGATGCAGCAAATTGATCCTAAGAGGGAGCTATACAGCAATACAAATCTACCTCAAGAAGCAAGAAAAATCTCAAAAAACAACCTAACCTTTCACCTAAAGGAGCTAGAAAAAGAACAATAAATGAAGCCTAAACCCAGCAGAAGGAAGGAAATGATAAAGATTGGGGTAGAAATAAATGATATAAAAAATAAAAACAAAACAGGGGCGCCTGGGTGGCGCAGTCGGTTAAGCGTCCGACTTCAGCCAGGTCACGATCTCGCCGTCCGTGAGTTCGAGCCCCGCGTCAGGCTCTGGGCTGATGGCTCGGAGCCTGGAGCCTGTTTCCGATTCTGTGTCTCCCTCTGTCTCTGCCCCTCCCCCGTTCATGCTCTGTCTCTCTCTGTCCCAAAAATAAATAAAAAACGTTGAAAAAAAATTAAAAAATAAAAATAAAAAATAAAATAAAATAAAATAAAAACAAAACAATAGAACAGATCAATGAAACCAGGAGCTGGTTCATTGAAAAAATTAATAAAACTGATAAACCCCTGGCTTGACTCATCAAAGAGAAAAGAGAAAGGACCCAAATAAAATCAGAAAGGAGAGAGGAGAAATAACAACCAACAACACAGAAATACAATTACAAAAGTATGTAATGGAAGTTTATATGCCAACAAATTGGACAATCTAGAATAAATGGATACATTCCTAGAAACATATAAACTACCAAAACTGAAACAGGAAGAAATAGAAAACTTGAACAGATCAATAACCAGCAATGAAGTTGAATCAGTAATCAAAAATCTCCCAACAAATAAAAGTCCAGGGACAGATGTCTTCACAGGCAAATTCTACTAAACATTTAAAGAGTTAATACCTGGGACGCCTGGGTGGCTCAGTCGGTTAAACGTCCGACTTCAGCTCAGGTCACAATCTCGCGGTCCGTGAGTTCGAGCCCCGCGTCGGGCTCTGGGCTGATGGCTCGCAGCCTAGAGCCTGCTTCCGATTCTGTGTCTCCCTCTCTCTGCCCCTCCCCCATTCATGCTCTGTCTCTATCTGTCTCAAAAATAAATAAAATGTTAAAAAAAATTTTTTTTAAATAGTTAATACCCATTCTTCTCAAACTATTCCAAGAAATAGAAAAGGAAGGAAAACTTAAATCATTCTATGAGGCCAGCAATACCCTGATACCAAATTCAGACAAAGACCCCACTAAAAAAGAGAACTACAGGCCAATATCCCTGGTGAACATGAATGCAAAAATTCTCAAGCAAGTACTAGCAAATCGGATTCAACAGTACATTAAAAGAATCATTCACCATGATCAAGTGGGATTTATTCCTGGGTTGAAAGTGTGGCTCAATTTTCACAAATCAGGGGCACCTGGGTGGCTCAGTCAAACATCCAGCTCTTGATTTAGGCTCAGGTCATGATCTCACAATTGGTGAGTTTGAGCCCTTCATTGGGCTCTCCACTACAAGCAGTGGAGCCTGCTTGGGATTCCCTCTCTCTTCCTCTCCCTGTTTACCTCCCCTGATCTCTCTGAATATCAAAATAAATAAACCTTTATTTAAAAAAAAAAATTTTAACGTTTTATTTATTTTTGAGACAGAGACAGAGCATGAACAGGGGAGGGGCAGAGAGAGAGGGAGACACAGAATCGGAAGCAGGCTCCAGGCTGCGAGCCATCAGCCCAGAGCCCAACATGGGGTTCGAACTCACGGACCGCGAGATTGTGACCTGAGCCGAAGTCAGCCACTTAACCGACTGAGCCACCCAGGCGCCCCAATAAACCTTTAAAAAAATATTTGCAAATCAATCAATGTGATACACCACATCAATAAAAAAAAAAAAAGGGTAAGTACCATACAATCCTCTTAATAGAAACAGAAAAAGCATTTGACAAAGTACAACATCCAATTCATGATAAAAACCCTCAACAAAGTTGGTTTAGAGGGAACATACCTCAACATAATAAAGTCCATGTATGAAAAGTCCACAGCTAATATCATCCTCAATGGGGAAAAACTGAGAACTTTTCTCTAAGGTCAGGAAAAAGACAGGGATGTCCATTCTCACCATGGTTTTTTTTTTGTTTTGTTTTGTTTTTTAACAAACTGCTGGAAGTCCTAGCCTCAGCAATCAGACACCAAAAAGAAATAAAACAGCATCCAAAGTCAAACTTTCACTATTTGCAGATGACAGGATGCTTTACATAGAAAACCCAAAAACTCCCCCCAAAAGTTGCTAGAACTGATATACAAATTCACTAAAGTCACAGGATACAACATCAGCATACAGAAATCTGTTGCATTTCTATACACCAATAATGAAATAGCAGAAAGAGAAATCAAGGAATCAATCCCATTTACAATTACACCAAAAACCATGAGATACCTAAGAATAAACCTAACCAAAGTACAGGTGAAAGACCTGTACTCTGAAAACTATAAAACACTGATGAAAGAAATTGAAGATGACACAAACAAGTGGAAAATCACTCCATGCTCCTGGATTGGAAGAGCAAATATTGTTAAAATGTCCACGCTACCCAAAGCAATCTACACATTTAATGCAATCCCTATCAAAATACCACCAACAATCTTCACAGAGCTAGAACAAACAATCCTAAAATTTGTATGGAATGACAAAAGACCCCAATAGCCAAAGCCACCTTGAAAAAGAGAAGCAAAACTGGAGACATCACAGTTCCAGACTTCACGTTATATTACAAACTTGTAATCACCAGGACAGTAAGTATGGTACTGGCACAAAAACAGACACATAGATCAATGGAACAGAATAGAAAACCCAGAAATGAACCCACAACTATATGGTCAATTAGTTTTCAACAAAGCAAGAAAGAATATTCAATGGGAAAAAGATAGTCTCTTCAATGGATGGTGTTGGGAAAACTGGACAGCAACATGCAAAAGAATGAAACTGAATCACTTTTTTACCACCACACACAAAAATGAATTCTAAGTGGATTAAAAACCTAAATATGAGACAGAAAACCATTAAAATCCTAGATAACAGAGGGAGTAACTTCTTTGACATCAGCTGTAGCGGCTTCTTACTAGATATGTCTCCTGAGGCAAGGGAAACAAAAGCAAAAATGAACTATTAGGACTTCATCAAAATAAAAACCTTCTGCACAGTAAAGGAAACAATCAACAAAACTGAAAGGCAACCTATGGAATGGGAGAAGATATTTGCAAATGCCATATCTGATAAAAGGTTAGTATCCAAAATATATAAAGAACTTATACAACCCAACACCCCAAAACCAAATGATCCAATTAAAAATGGGTGAAAGAGATGCACCCGAGTGGCTCTGTTGGTTAAACATCTGACTTTGGGTCAGGTCATGATCTCACCGTTCGTAGGTTCGAGCCCCATGCTGGGCTCTGTGCTGATAGCTCTGATTCTGTGTCTCCCTCTCTCTCTGTTCCTCCCCCACCTGTGCTCTCTCTCTCTCAAAAATAAACATTAAAAAAATGGGTAGAAGGCATAAATAAACATTTTCCCAAAGAACACATCCAGATGGCCAACCGACACATGAAAAGATGCTCAACATCACTCATCATCAGGGAAATACAAATCAAAAGTACAATGAGATACCACCTGATACCTATCAGAATGGCTAAAATGAACAATGCAAGAAACAACAGGTGTTGGCAAGGATGTATATAAAGGGGAATCCTCTTAGACTGTTGGTGGGAATGAAAACTGGTGCAGCCCCTCTGGAAACCAGTATGGAGGTTCCTCAAGAAGTTAAAAATAGGACTATCCTACAGTCCAGCAATGGCACCACTATGTATTGACCCAAAGAAATAAAAAATACTGATTTGAATGGACACATGCACCACAATGTTTGTAGCGGCATTATCAACAATAACCAAACTATGGAAAGAGCCCATGTCCATACACACACACACACACACACACACATATGCACACACACATACACACAGAATATTACTTGGTGATCAAAAAGAATGAAATCTTGCCATTTACAACAACATGGATGGAACTAGAATGTATCATGCTAAGTGAACTGTTAGAGAAAGACCAATACCAAATGATTACAATCATATGTGGAATTTAAGGACCAAAACAGATGAAAATGTGAAGGGAAAAAAAAAGGCAAACCAGGAAACAGACTCTTAACTGTAGAGAACAGGTGAGGATTACTGGAGGGGAGGTGGGTGGGAGTCTAGGTTAAATGGGTGATGGGTTAAGGAAGGCACTAATAGTGATGAGCACTGGGTGTCGTATGTAAGTAATGAATCATTAAATTTTACACTTGAAACTAATACTACCGTGTATGTTTACTAACTGGAATTTAAATAAAAACTTGAAAAAAAAGCATAAGTTAGTTTTGCTTTTACAAAAATAAATAAATGAAATGCAGTATACTTAGAGTTGATTCACTCTTGTTGAATTCCTTGATTTATTATTATTTGTAAAAAATTTAGAGGATTTGCCTAGCTCCATTACTTTGGAACTACTTTCATTGATACCTCTCACTCCCTTATATAAATGTACATATTTATGCGCATTTATCTCAGCCTAGGACTACCAATAATTAAAGACTATAATTGTTCCATTCTATACTTTATAAATTATTTTAGTTTATTTCATGAGATTCCTCCTAGGGTCATGAATTATTGAGGAAATACAGAATTATTAATGAAAAGTATCTAGGATGTAGATTGTTTACACAGCTTTATAGATTTGGGTATGTATAGTAAATGTATAATGGAAGATTACCCAAATGACTCCTAGAGGATATGCTAAAATGAGATTCCAAGAAGGAAGAGTAAAAGCAATCTTTTAAATATCCAGTCAAACACAACTTTGAATAACGTGCATAAAATTTAACACCCACAAAAAACATTCAGAACCACATAGAGTGCAATGATGAGGTTTTGTTTGTTCGTAATTTAGTTTTTATTTTTTGAACTAGCATTAGGAACCAGAAAAATAGGAGTACTCCATACAAATATTTACTGTCATCTGACTAAAAGACATAAAAATATAGACCATTGTGACATTTAATTTTAATAACTTAATGCATGCATTTTAACAATACTATTGAAAATAGTAATTGGACTTATTAGGTGACAGACCCAAGGTTACAGTACATCAGGAGTCAGAGCAAAGGGAGTAGTAGTAACAAAAACAACAAAAGTTGCATTCTTTTTGTGCTTATTATGTTCCAGACCAGTGTTAGATGCTTTAGCTCTTAAAATCACATGCCTTATGGCAGGGGATCTTTATCTTTTGACAGATGGAGGAAATTGAGACAGAGAGAGCCAAAATAAGTAATATTCTGTCCAAAGTTAGATGGTTATTTACAGAGACTGTTTGAGTCCAAGCAGTCTGGTCCCAGAACCTGTGCTCTTAATTGCTATGCTGCACCATCACTAGTTAGAGACATGCCTATAGATCGTGTTTGTCAAATGCCACAAGTGCTAACTTATTTATATAATCTTTTTCTTAATTCTTTTTCAGATAGGTTAATGCAAGATAAGTTCCATGGACAAAAAAATTCAAATAAAAAGGGCAAATCAGTAAGTAGATTGATAGATCATTTAAAAATCATTAATATTTTACATTGTTTGAATTAATATTTACTGATATTATTCTGTCATCAAGCAAGCATATGCATTATTATGAATCTGTTATAAATAAAATTTATTATATATTTATCCTATATATTTATCATATAAAAATCTATAAATTATTATAAAGCACTATAAACAACATTAACTTTAGCAGGCTACACTTCTGAATTCTTTACTTCTGCTTCCCCCCATATATCTATTGCTTAGTGGGCAATTCACAATAGCACTAGGGAAGCATAGACCACCTCTGCCCATCTGTTTTGATATGAATAGTTTTAAAGAAGCCATTCTCATCTCTTTTGTCCATTAATACTTGAAATTAATTATAATGGATTCCTCTTCTGCGTCTTGAAAATAGCAGTAAGTATTGCAGAAATGGAACAGGGGTGTGTGACTTAGGACAACCAGGCAAGAAAGAAATACTGACATGGAAGGTGAGAAGAGAAATAAAATTTTGGTCTACTTCCTATTTTACATTCAGTAGGTAAGAATCATCTCTCACAAGGGGAAAAAATCAAAGTGCTTTTCCTTGTAATTTTTAATGACTAACTGACTTCATAATCCAAGACATTGGAACCCCCTACTAATATTTTTTGTAGATAGTAGGATTTGGTATATGAATATCTTGAACTTAAAAGACCTTATAGTGAGGTAGCAGAAAGACTCATTTGGAGTAAACCATTATATATACAGTAACATAATTGTTCTAAGTGAGATAAGTTTACAAAGTACAGCAGGCATAGGCAAAGTAGCATTGACAGTTAAAGATGATTTGACAACTAGCTTCAGATTGAGCCTGACTACATATTAGCTATGGCACTTTAGGTGATTTAGCATATTACCACCAAAGCAATATCCTATCTTTTATACGATATTTGACCATAGTCTTTTCTACATTGGAGTAAGGTATTTATCTTACTTATCTTTTTATCTTCTGGCACCTGGCACAGTAGTACAAAGTAGTCACCCAATAGATGTTATATTTTGTCTGCCACATAGATTTTGTATTTTTGCTGTTACCACTAAAATAGTTTCTTTCTACCAACTGCTTTGTGACAGCCCCCTAAAAGTATTGGTAGTGTTAGGCAAATGACACTCTATAGTTTTTATTCCCAGATATCCTATACTCCTGATCCCCTCTAGATCACTTGCAGCCAAGGCCAAAGGCCACCTGTGGATGTGAAGAACTGCATGCCACAACTTCCCAAGACTCTAGATTGGAGGCAGTCAAGGCCCATGTGGGGACTGGTATATTCAACTCAGCTAAAACCCTGTAATTTCTCTGTTAGAAACACAAACACATACACACAATATTTATATAATTTATATGCAAAAGCTCATCACTGTATAAAAAAAGATAAAGGATAAAGGAAAAAGAATTATCATGGCATTAGGAAGAGGCATGGTGGAGGAGAAAGAACAGCCTTCATTTATACCATTAAAGTAGGAATCAAGATGAGATTATCCTGTAAATCCTAGGGTAAGGACATCCCAGATTATCTTCACAAATCTGTAATCTTGTAATACTACTGTTTAAAGTAAAAAAAAAAAAAATAAGGGTGCTTGGGTGGCTCAGTTGGTTAAGCATCCGACTTCAGCTCAGGGCATGATCTCGTGGTCCATGAGTTTGAGCCTGCATCAGGCTCTGTGCTGACAGCTTGGACCCTGGAGCCTGCTTCTATTCTGTGTCTCCCTCTCTCTGCCCCTCACTCTGCTTGCACTCTGTTTCTCTCTCTCTCTCAAAAATAAATAAACATTAAAAAATATTCTAAAAAATAAAAAAATTAAAAATAAAGTAAAAAAAAGTGTTACTATAAAAGCATTGAGAAATTAAATAGTAGTGCTAAAGGAACCTACAAACATTCAAAAGCTTTATATTAAAATGAAGAGACTTCAGTTTGGACAAGATGGAATAACCCCATTCCTCCTAGATTCTTCCCATCACAACTAAAAATATATATACCTTTAACAAACAAGCATAAGAAATCTCTGAAACAAAGAAAGAAGGAGGTAGGCTTCCTGGGGATCTGAGGACATGGTGTGAGTTTTCTAAGTGTCCTTATTTGTTCCTAATATATTCTCAACAGGATACTGCAGAAGCCTGCAACTAGAAGCTGCCAATAGGCACAGACTAAAGCTCCAAGGAAAGCCTGTTCCCTCTAACCAAGAAACCCAGAAAGGGGTAGGCTAACACCAGTAAACTGTTTTAGCAATGCCTGCCCTACTCCAGCCAAACTCCAATGAAAAAATTACACTCCTCTCCCAGCACATGGTTTCAGTGGATACAAGTAGGAAGTTGATCTTTTATCTCATACTCCACCCTTACCCCTGATAAACAGGTGGCACACTGTGGTTTCCCCATTAGGTGGAAGTAGGACTGAGCAGGCAGCTGTTCTGCTATCTCCACCCAGCAGAACAAGGCAATACTCCGATATCCCTTGATAGGATAGTGTTGGTGGGGCTAAGCTAGAAGCTGATCTTCTCATCCCCTGGCTTGTGAAAGTAACCAATACTCTGATTCTACCACCAGGATGGTATCAGTTGGGTCCAATAGCCAACTGAGCCTCCATCCACACTTAGTAGCAACAAAATTTAATGAGGCTGTGTAATGGAGTCTTGGCTAGCACTAGTTTTTCCCTTGCCCCCTATGTCAGTAGGATCCAGTAGGGAATTGAGCCTACATCCCCACCTGACATCAATGAGGCAAAACTAAGTAGTGGGGAGACAGGCTACTTGGCACTCTGTTTCTCTTTCCCCAATCCCTGGTGTCAGGGGGCTTAGTGGAGAGATGATATTACACCCACATGGGAGGTAAACACCCTCATTGGAGGTAAAATGTGGTTCAAGTGGCTGCCTCACTTTCATTGAGAAGGTGTTATCAGAGTCAGGGAGGATGCTCAATGTTCATTCTATTTGTCTTCAATACGACAGTATGAGTCATTGCCCCACTTTTGCTGGGTGGTGTCAGGGATACCTGGTAGGAAGCTGAACATGTACATCCACCTGGCTGGCCCCATGCTACATCCCAACAGGGTGACTTCCTGCTAAAAATTTTTCTGGGGGGCACCTGGGTGGCTCAGTCAGTTAAGCATACAACTCTTGATTTCTGCTCAAGTCATGATCTCACGGTTTCATGAGTTTGAGCCCCACATCAGGCTCTGTGCTGACAGTGCAGAACTTGCTTGGGATTCTCTCTCTCCCTTTCCTTGCCCCTCCCCTGCTCGATTTCTCTCTCTCTCAAAATAAATAAACTTAAAAATACATTTTTTAAAGAATCCAGGGTCTCATAATATAAGATCCTATGTATCCAGGATATACTTGAACATCATTTTTCATACCAGGAACCAGGAAAATCACAACATAAATGAGAGAAGATAATCAAAAGATGCAAACACCAAGATGAATCATGTTAAAATAACTGACAAGGAGTTTAAGCAATCACCATAAAAAAGCTTCACCAAGCAATCAGAAGTTCTCTTGAAACAAAAATTATCAGCACAGACATAGAGGTTGTAGAAAAGATCAATGGAAAGTATAGAACTGAAAAAGGCTAACCAAAATAATAATCTCACTTAAAGGGCTTAATAGTAGATTGGAGATGACAGAGGATAGAAGCAGTGAATTTAAGAAAATACCAACAGAATTTACACAGTCTAAGCAATAGAAAGAAAACAAACTGAAGAAAATTAACAGAGTTTTAGGGACCTCTTGATCAATAGCAAAAGAGTTAACATTCATATTATTTGAGTTCCAGAAGGATTGGAGAGGGGAGAGGGACAGGGAGAGAGGGAGAAGGAGGAAAAAAGGGAGGAGGAAGTGGAGGAGGAGGGGGAGAGGAGAAGAAGAAAAATGAAAGAGCAAGAGTATTTAAAGGAGATAATGACTGAAAACTTCTCAAATTTGGTGGAAGACATAAACCTAATAGATTCAAGAAGCTGAGCAAGTCTCAAAGAGGATAAATCCTAAGAAATCTACACCAGGTCACATCATCATTGCACATTTGAAAACTTAAAGAAAAAAAAAACCTTGAAAGAAGTCATAGAGAAACAATGCATTATCTACAGGGGAATATCTATTTGTTTTTTTTGTTTTTTTTTTTTTAATTTTTATTTATATATGAAATTTATTGTCAAATTGGTTTCCATACAACACCCAGTGCTCATCCCAAAAGGTGCCCTCCTCAATACCCATCACCCACCCTCTCCTCCCTCCCACCCCCCATCAACCCTCAGTTTGCTCTAATAGCCAAAGTAATTTTGAAGAAGAAGACCAAAGCAGGAGGCATCACAATCCCGGACTTTAGCCTCTACTACAAAGCTGTCATCATCAAGACAGCATGGTATTGGCACAAAAACAGACACATAGACCAGGGGAATATCTATTTGAATGACAGTGATTTTCTCATCTAAAGTTATGGAGATAAGAAAGAGGTGGCACAACATTTTTTCAAGTACTGAAAGAGAAGAACAGGCAATTCTACACCTGGGAAAAATGTCCTTCAGAAGTGACAGAGAAATAAAGACATTCTTAGATAAAGGAAAATGAAGAGAACTTGTTGGTAGCAAACAGATCCTTAATGAATGGCTAAAGGAAAGTCTCTAGGAAGGAAGGAAGAAAAGAAAAAGAAATGAAAAAAGAAAGAAAATAGAGAAGGCTTGGAACTTCAGAATTAAAAGAACATAAGAGTGGGCAAATATTACAGACTATCCCGCTTCTCATGAGTTTTAAGATGTTATGGTCAAAGCAAAGATTATAACACCATCTACTTGATGCACGTTGTAAGTAGAGGAAATAATTAAGACAATAATATTCTAAAAGTGAAGGGGCCTAAACAGGAGTAAGATTTCTATACTTCACTTGAAGAGGTAAAATATCAATAGCAGTAAATTGTGATGTTATGTAAATATAATACCACGACTAATGAAACTATAAAAAGCAATATACTCAAAAACAGCATAAATAAATCAATGTGGGATTCTAAGAAATATTAACCCACAAAAAAAAGAGGAATGAGAAATAGAGGAAACAAACAGAAAACAAATAAATAATAAAATGGCAGACTTAAGCCCAAATATGTCAGTAATTACTTCAAATATAAGTGGTCTAAATACACTATTTAAAAGAGTTGGCAGTGGGGCGCCTGGGTGGTGCAGTCGGTTAAGCGTCCGACTTCAGCCAGGTCACGATCTCGCGGTCCGTGAGTTCGAGCCCCACGTCAGGCTCTGGACTGATGGCTCAGAGCCTGGAGCCTGTTTCTGATTCTGTGTCTCCCTCTCTCTCTGCCCCTCCCCCGTTCATGCTCTGTCTCTCTCTGTCCCAAAAATAAATAAACGTTGAAAAAAAAAAAAAGAGTTGGCAGTGTGAATAAAAAACGTGACCCAACATTATGTATTGTATAGGAAATAACATAAAACTTACATATTTGTTTTTAACAAAAGCAAAAGAATGGGAAAAGATATGACATGCAAACATTAATCATAAAAAACAGCAATGGCTGTGTTAATATTGGATAAACTAGATAGACATTAGAAAATTACTAGAGACAAAAAAGGATGCTATATAAAAATAAAAGTATCAGTCCACCAGGAAGACATAGTAACCCTAAAGTAACAGGGCCTAAAAATATATGAGACAAAATTTGATAAAGCTGAAAGAGGAAATAAAATCCATAGTTAATTGGGTATGTCAACAGCCCAGTCTCAGTAATTTATAATTACTAGACAGAAAAAAATCAGCTAGTAAAAGACCTGAAAAAAAAAGGCCAACAAGACCTGGCACTCTGCCCAACAACAGAATACACATTGTTTTCAAGTGCTCATGCAACATTTAGATTTTATGGACCACATCATGGATCATAAAATCAACTTCAGCAAATTTAATATAATTGAAACCATATGAACTTTTATTCTCTGACCACATTGGAATATAGAGGGCTGAAGGAACTTGGGGGCTGATCAAGGAAAAAGATGACCATAACATGGCTTTAGCACACACATGCCTTATTTGAGTGACACTTTAATAGGTTTGAATGTGGGGGGAAGTCCCTCACAGCATGAGACCATCCAGAGGCTATAGAACAGAGGCCACCACTTCCACATAGCATGGAAATTCCTGGGTGACAGGGTTATTGGAGAGGTGGTTACATATCTAGGTCATTTCACTCAGCAGGGAGTCTCAGGGTCAGAGAAGTCTAAAGGGCAGCAGGGACTACAGGTCTTTATATACCCAGGGTTTATCTTATCTATGGCTAGCATATGTTAGGCACAGTTTCATATGGTATGCAAAGCAGGTGGGCTTTAAATAGCTAATTTGGGTTATTTTTATTATTTTATTATTTTTAAATGTTTATTTTGAGAGAGCACATGCAGGGGGAGGAGGAGGGAGAGAGGAGAGAGAGAATCCCAAGTAGGCTCCATGCTATCAGGGCAGAGAGTGACATGGGGCTTGATCCCATGAACCATGAGATCATGACCTGAGCTGAAATCAAGATTTAGATGCTTAACTGACTAAGCGGCCCAGGCACCCCTATTTGGGTTATTTTTAAAACAATTGGATGTACACAAATTTTAGTTTGGCGCTGGCAGGCTTTTGAGCTAATGGGTCTCAGCCTGTTTTGAAGAGGTAAACAACCTGGTAGGTGGAACTATATAGAAGCCATCTTTGGGTCATTTACATAGCATGGAATCAAACTAGAAATCAACAACAGAAAGACAACAGAAAAGCCTCCAAGTGCTTATAAATTAAACAATACACTTCTGTATAATCTTCAGGTAAAAGAAGTCTCAAATGGAATAAAAAATACATAGAACTGAGTACAAAGGAAAATATAACATATCAAAACTGATAAGACATAGTTAACACAGCCATTGAGAGGAATGTATAGCACTAGATGCATACACTGGAAGATGAAGACTGTCAAATAAATAATCTAAGCTCTCATCTCAAGAGCTTATAGAAAGAAGGGCAAACTAAACCCAAAGCAAGGAGGATGAAGGAAATAATAAAGATAAGAGCAAATATTAATGAATTTGAAAACTAGAAAATAATAGAGAAAATCAGTGAAACAAATGAAGGTGACTCTTCAAAATCAGCAAAATGAATAAACCTCTAATAAGAATGGCAAAAATAAAAAGAGAAAAGATGCAAATCACCAACATCAGGAATGAAATAGAGTATATCATTGTAGAATTAAACAGATAATAAGGAAATGCTGCCCAGAAATTTAGGTTCATATATTTGACAACTTAGAAGAAGTGGACCAAGTCCTGGAAAACCACACACTATCCATGTCAATTAAGATGAATTAATCAGCCTGAATAGTCTTACAGCCATTAAAAAAAAAATTGAATTGCTAATTAAAAGCTCCTGGAAAAGAAGTGTCCAGGCACAGATGGTTTCACTGGAGGATTTTACCAAGCAGTCAAGAAAGAATTAACACTAATTTTACCCAATCTATTTCAAAAAACAGAAGATTAAACAGTACTTCCCAACTAATTTTATGTAGCTATTACCTAAACCAGATAAAGACAAGGAAGGAAGGAAGGAAGGAAGGAAGGAAGGAAGGAAGGAAGGAAGGAAGGAAGGAAAAGAAAGAAAGAAAGAAAGGAAGGAAGGAAGGAAGGAAGGAAGGAAGAAGAAAGAAAAAGAAAGAAAGGGAAAGAAAGAAAGAAAAAGAAAGGAAGGAAGGAAGGAAGAGGAAGGGGGAAGGAAGGAAAGGAGGAAAGGAAGGGAGGAAAGAGAGAAAAGGGAAGGGGGAAGAAAGGAAGGAAGAAAAAAGAAAAGAAAGAAAAGGGAAGGGGGAAGAAAAAAGGGATAAAGAAGGAAAAAGGAAAGGAAAGGGAAAAGAAAAAAGAGGGAGGGAAGGAAGGAAGAAAAAACTAAAAATAGTATTGCTCATGAATTTAGATGCATAAATCCTCAACAGAATATTAGCACACTTATACAGCAAGTATAAAAAAATTATATGCCATGCAACGCTGGTTCCATATTTGAAAATGAGTCCATGTAATTCATCATATCCAGATGTGCAAGACATGTTCAACATTTGAAAATCAGTCATGTAATTCACCATATCAACAGACTAAAGGAGAAAAATATGGTATCAGTTGACACAAAGATTTTTTCACAAAATTCAACATACAATCATGACATAACTCTCAACAAACTATTATAAGGTAACTTTCTCAACTTGATAAAGTGCATCTGCAAAAATCTAGTTTACATTAACTCAATGGTGAATGCCTGAATGCTCTTCTTCAAAGATAAGGAATAAGGCAATGATATATGCTCTTTTTTAATATAGTACTAGAAATTTTATCCATTGTAACAAAAAAGAAAAGGAAATAAAAGTCACATAAATTAGAAAAAAAGAAATAAAACTATATTTTCAGATGGAATGATTGTGTATAAAATAGAGTCTAAAAACAACAACAATAACACAATATGAGAAATAATAAGTGAGATCTGTAAGGTTGGAGGATACAAATTCAAAATGAAAAAATAAGTAGCATTTCTATATACTAACAATGAAAATGTGGAAACAAAAATTTAAAAAACAACATTTACAATAACTCCAAAGAAAATTACATACTTACAAATTGAACAAAACATGTAAACAATCTGTATGATAAAAATTACAAAATGTTGACAGAAAGAATCGAAGGCCTAAATAAATGGTGGAACATACCATGTTCAGGGATTGGAAGACTCAATATGGTAAAGATTCAATAAAGTAAATACTATGTATTTACCCAGATAATCCAAAAATAGTAATTCAAATATCTTATAGGTGTCAAGTAGTATCCCATTGTAGTTTTGATTTGTATTTCCCTGATGATGAGTGATGTTGAGCATCTTTTCATGTGTCTGTTGGCCGTCTGTATGTCGTCTTTGGAAAAATGTTTATTCATGCCTTCTACCCATTGTTTTTAATGTTTATATATTTTTGAGGGACAGAGAGAGACAGAGCACAGGTAGG
This sequence comes from Herpailurus yagouaroundi, assembly GCF_014898765.1. Classification (NCBI taxonomy): domain Eukaryota; kingdom Metazoa; phylum Chordata; class Mammalia; order Carnivora; family Felidae; genus Herpailurus; species Herpailurus yagouaroundi. The sequence goes on along the minus strand of NW_024412395.1, from coordinate 80,361,884 downwards.
GGAGGAACAAAGAGGGAGGGAGACACAGAATCAGAAACAGGCTCCAGGCTCTGAGCTTTGAATATACTTTGAATATACTTTTGAATATACTGTGCCATTCCCTTCAAGCCTGTAAGGTACTGTGGAGAGATCTGCAGCTAGCCTTATGGGTCTTCCCTTGTAGGTTAGGAATTTGTTTTTTCTTGCTGCTTTTAGGATTTTTTTCTCTATCATTATATTTTGCAAATTTAACTACAACATGTCTTGGTATTGGCCTGTTTTTGTCGACTTTGATGGAGTTCTCTCTGCCTCCTGGATTTGGATGTCTGTTTGCTACTCCAGATTAGGGAAGTTTTGAGTTATTTCCTCAAATAAGGCTTTTGCTTCCTTTTCTCTCTTTTATTCTTTTGGTACTCCTATGATACAAATGTTTTAATGTTTGATGGAGTCATTGAGTGCTCTAAGTCTATTCTCATGTTCTATAATTCTTCCTTCTCTCTTTTGTTCAGCTTCATTGTTTCACATTATTTTGTCTTCTATATCACCAATTCATTTTTCTGCTGATTCCAGCCTGCTTTTTATTGCCTGAAACCTTTTTCCAATCTCAGTTATTGCATTCTTTATTTCTGATTCTTTCAAAACTTTTATCTCTGTGATAAGGGTCTCCCTGATGTCTTTCATCCTTTTGTCAAGCCCAGTGAGTAACCTTATGATTGGTGCTTTAAATTCTCCATCAATCATGTTAGTTAGTTATGTCTTTTCGCTTGGATCTCTGGCTGTGACCTTATCTTGTTCTTTCATTTGGGATGAATTCCTCTGTCTTGGTTTTGTCTAAGGCTCTGCCTTTTTCTCTGTGTTAGAAATGCCAGTTATATTTTCTGCACCAGAGAGCAATAGCTGTATGAGAAGTGGCCATGTGGTTTCCAGGGCCTGGTGCATCAGGGAGTGTCTCTAATGTGTGTGTGCGCTCTGCTGTTGCGTTTTGGCTGCTGTATCCTTTAGGCTGGTCATCTGTGGAGGTTCTCCTTGCTTGCAGTGGACAGTGTTTGGTCCTTGCCCAGAATGTGGTGAGTTTAAACTAGGTGTTCTCTGTTCTACTTGTTAAATGAGACCTGATAGTTCTTTCACTAGAACTGAAGCCCTACAGAACTCTTTGTTTGGGAATGTGGTGTGGGTAGGGGTTTTGCTGGTTTCCGGGGTGGGGCTCACTGCACTGGGACTGAGGCAAGCTTGACTGAGAAGGGAAGTTCTGCCAGAGAGCAGAGGTGTAGAACTTGGTGTAAGCAAGTTAGGCAGCCTGTGTCAATGCTGGATTGCTTCTCCCAGGTGACTGTGATTATGCTGAGAGGTGGGGAGGGAAATGGCTCCAGCCAGCTTCTTTGTCCATGGAGAGAGATCCTCCCGCATGCTACCTCTCAAGGGCTGACTCCAAGAAGAGCAAATAATCTCTCCCCTTGTGTGCCCGAGGTGTTCTTCAAATATTTGCTTCCATGCTGTCTGCCCCCAGGTTATTTGGGCCCTTCTCTCCAGGAGATGGGCAGTGCCCTCAGTGCTCTATCCCAGCCAAGCTGACTGACCTTTAAAACTCTAAGCTTTAAGCCACGCTGGTGGCAGACTCACAAAAATCAGCCCCTCTCTTTTTCCCAGCCAGTGGCTTTGAGGAAATATTCTCCTTGTGTGATCCCCTATGTGCCATACTCTCTCTCAGCCTTCTCTGCAACTATGGCTCCCTCCCCTCTGCAGTACCCATGATCCATTTCTCCTCTAAACCATGTCTACACACTTCCTGCCTTCTTCAATGTGGCCTCTTATCTCCCTTTAGTTGTATAGTTTATTCTGTCAGTCTTCAGGGTGATTTCTGAGGTATTTAGGATGATTTTTTTAAAATTTTATTTTTTAAGTAATTTCGACACCAAACATGGGTCTCCAATTCACAGCCCCAGGATCAAAAGTCACATGAAGACACCCCTAATTAGGATGTTTTGATAGTTATCTAGTTGTGTTCACATGACGAGATGAGCCTAGGGTCTTCCTACTCTGCTACCATCTTCTACACCTCTCCTGATTTAATACAATTTCTATCTGAACTCCAGCTCTTTGTAAACATAGACAAGGTCATTCTAAAATATATGTAGAAAGGCACAGGGCTAGCATAGCTAAAGTTATCTTTAAAAAGAAGGTTAAAGTAAGGGGTATCTTTTTAACTGATGCTAAGTCCTACTATAGAGCTACAATAACCACAAATTAAGACAGTGTGCTATTAGAGCTGAGAGAGACACAAATATCAATGAAACAGAATAAATATGCCAGAAATAGACCCACAAAAACATGTCTGATTTTTGACAGTTATGCAAAAGCAATTCAATGGAGGAAAGATAGCCTTTCAACAAGTGGTGTTGGAGCAACTGGACATCTGTTGGGAAACAAAACCAAACTCTGACCTAAGTCTCATGCCTAAAATAAGAAACAATAATAAAATCAAATACTGGTGAAATGTTGAGAAATTGCTCATGGGAATTAAGCATTTTACAGCCACACCTGAAAATAGTTTGGCAGTTTGTCAAAAAACTATGCAACTGCCATGAAACCCAAGAATTGCACTCTTGAGCATTTATCCCAGACAAATTCTTATATTCACAGAAAAATATAAACACAAATATTCATAGCAGCCTTATTCATAATAGCCAAAAAGTGAAACAACCCAGATTGTCTTTCAGTTAGTGAATGGCTAAATAAACTGTGGCACATCCATACCATGGAATAACAGTAATTAAAAGGAACAAAGTATTGATATATACAACTTGGATGAATCTCCAAAGAATTATTCTGACTGAAAACAGCCAATTCCAAAATGTTATACACTGTATGACTCCATTTATATAATATTTTTGAAATTACAAAACCATACAAATGAACAGATTAGTGGTTCCTAGGCATTAAATAGGGAGTGGGGGCAGGAAAGAAATGGATGTGACTGACTATAAAAGGACTTTAGGGATTCTTGTGGAAATGTTCTGCATCTTGACTGTATAATGTCAATATCCTGGTTATGATATTCTACTACAGTTTTGTAAGATGTTACTATTGAGAGAAACTAAATAAAGGGTTTGAGTTCTATTATTTCTTACAACTCATGGGAATCTACAGTATTTCAAAATAAAGAGTTGAATTTTTATAAAGAAAAGGAAAACTTACCTTAAATATTGTCCTTAAGGATGGTAGTCAAACCTGTATATACAACAGGTAAACTGAACAAGATAAATTCAGTTGGTAAGCCATAAAACAGGTTATGTATGATTAACAGATTTAGAAGTTTGAAAGAATCTATCGCCTAGGGCAATAAGCTTGTAAATTGAAGACATCAGAATTCTAGAACAAATTCATAAAAGTCTAAGGTAATTGCTTCACAAAGTCACAAAATCTTCAGAATTCTGTGGGGAAATAAACTTTGAAGTTGTTTGAAGTTAAAAGAAGACTTTTTTATGAACCAAGGTAGACAGTGTGTTAAAGAAATGCAGTATTTTGAGACAAACTTCTGGAGTGCTAATCTGAATTGGAAAGGACTAACAAACATCTCTTTCAACTCATAGCTCATTCAGGTGACAGTCTTTCAATAGTTCCTTCACATTTTTAGATCCCCTTCATAAATTAAGACTTTCAAGATACAGCTTAGTTTGTTTCTATTTAAACCTTGACAATGACAGGATGCTAAATCATTTCCCCAAAGGTCAGGATGCAAGAAAGGTGGGGAGGAATGGGGAATTTGATTTTACCTACCAATTAAAGGCAGTGTTTGGTGATGGTAAGAGAACTAGTATGATATAGTAAAAAGACCTTGGATTTTACAGGCAAAAATATCTAGGTTCAAATGCAGATTCTTCCACTTTCATGGTCGTATAACTTTGGGCAATTTACATCTGAGTTTCAGTTTTGTCATCTGCAAAATGATTATACTATCATCTATTTCAAAGAATTTTAAAGGGCTTGGAACATAATAGTCACTTACTAAATGGTAAGTATTATCTTTATTCACCTGTACAAGTATACCATAGGATAAATATGAAAAGTAGACTTGTTGGATCAAAATATACGAGTGTTTTTAATTTTGACATAAATCCTGCAAGATTATCCTTTAAACCATATTTACTAATTTGTATTTGCACCCACAATGTAAGAAAATATTCACTATTCCACACCCTGTTCATTTTAGTTTTTGTTAGTTCACACAAAAATGATATTCCATTGTTATTTTAATTTACATTTTTCGGATTATTAATGAGTGAACAATTTTCACCTGTTTATTATCCATCTGTATTTCTGTTGACTCAGCCCGTATATGCAAATTGGGTGTGTGTTTATATGTGAGAACGTTTTATATATTTCAAATAACAATGCTTTGTTATCAATACTGTTTGTTATCTATGTTTTTAAACTTCTTTGGAGTCCTTACAGCAATTTTAAATTTTTATATTGTCGAATCTGGCACCTTTTCCTTTGTGGCAGTTAGTTTGTAATTTTTCTTAGAAGGTATTTCCCCTTCCCAAGATTATGTCAGTATTTTCTTAGATGTCTTTCTAGTACAGGTTTTTTATGTTTACATGGGATTAATTCACTTATACTTTTTTTTCTGGTATGAGGTAAAAATCTACTGATGTTTTTGTTGAAATAGATAGGCAGTTATTTCAACACAGCAAGCACCCTCAGAGATATTGCAGGTTTGGTTCCAGACCACCACATAAAGTGAATATCACAGTAAAGCAAGTCAAATGCATTTTTTGGTTTCCCAGTGCATATAAAAGTTATGCCTATATTGTACTGTAGTTTATTAAGTGTGCAATAGCATTATGTCTAAAAAATGCAAATACCTTAATTTAAAAGTACTTTATTGCTAAAAAATGCTAACCATCATCTGAGCTTCCAGTGTTGTAATAAATGATCACAAATCAGCACAAGTAGAAAAATAATGAAAAAGTTTGAACCATTGTGTGAATTACCAAAATGTAACACAGAGACACAAAATGAGCAAATGCTCTTGGAAAATGGCACTGATACACTTGCTTGACACCAGGTTTCCACAAATCTTCAATTTATTTTAAAAAAACAATATTTGGGAAGTACAATAAAACAACACATGATAAAATGAGGCATGAATGTACATATTAGTTGTCCATATAGTTAACATATTTTTGTCTGTCAGTATCCCTTCCTGAGGATATCATCCCTGACTCAACTCTGATCCTTGGTGTAGTTGACAAACTTGATACTGTCTCTATGGCTACCAGGATAACCATATAATTTGATATAAGAATATTAAGAGAAATCTTTATTCTTTTATAGCAAGAGCTAGCTGTGATCTAAGAAAGAATGCATTAAAAAAAAAAAAAACACAGAGCAAGAAAGATATGAAGAGATAGTGACTTGCTCACTTGAGTCCCTGGAACCAGATCCTCCCTAGTTATATCAGCGAATTTCTTACTTTCTTTTTTCTTTTCTTCTCTCTTTTCTTTCTTTCTTTCTTTCTTTTTTTTTTTTTTTTGAGGTATTTTATTGCTAAATAAATATATTTTATATTTTGGGTTATAATCCAATACGATGTTATTGTGTATGTGTGGGTGGGTGGGTGGTTGGGTGGCCATTAGGAACTCTTTCAGTATGTCCTGTGTCCCTTTGACATGCCCCCATCCTTTTGTTTTTTGAGCACTTTCCTACTTTTTGTACTATAAGATGTTCCAGGTGTATCTTGTATATCTCTTGCCCCAGTCCTAAAATCAACCATTTCTACAAGGATCCCTGGTTATTTTTACTGGAGAATGATACTTGAAACCAGGCTCTGGGAACTGTGTGTGTTTGTTGCTGTTGTGTCTAGGCTTTCTCAGAGGACAGTTAATATATGTATGTATGCAAACTCAAATATTTAGATATATTTATACTTGTTTCTGTATGTATCCAACTCTCTATATATTTTTCTAAGTTTCTACTGATGTCTCTGAACTTGCTCCAGTATCACTGAGTTATTCTAACCCACTTTTCTTGCTTGTATCTAAAGTAACTTCTCTCTCCCATAGTGAGAAACCTGCTGTCATCATCCACTATTCATTTATTTATTTATTCAGCCCCAATATAAATACAAAGCAGTGTCAGAATTACTAAATTATACCATACTCATGAAGAACAAATTTACCTTCTAGTGCACAGTGTTTATGTACAGTTTACTTTGTCTTTAGCCTTAGAGTTTCCACTCAAAACATTATTTTCCAAAGTTACTATGGCCACTTTTTTCTCCTACCCCTTTCAGTGTAATTACATTTATAATACAATTAGATTCATTTATCAATGTCTGCATTATTTCTTGACTACTAACATTCTTTTTTTTTTATTGTTTTGGTTGTATTTTACGTGCATTAATGTTCATTCTTTGTGAAGTACAGATCAATGGATTTTGGCAAATGCATAATCATATATTTTAATTATTAAAAAAATTTTTTTAATTATTGTCTATTGAATTTGTCCTATCCCACTTGAGTCAGTTTTGCAAAGACATCCTTATATGCGACTGGCACTTTTCCAGACTGCTTATTATGATCAACTAGCCATATTGTTCTGTACCTTAAATTTTCATGTGTTATCACATTGCTTGTACAACCTGTATATCAAATTCATTACTTTAAATGGCTAAAATATTTTTATCTTAATAATAGCCAATAGTTTTTATTTAAAGTATAATTAGGGGCGCCTGGGTGGCGCAGTCGGTTGAGCGTCCGACTTCAGCCAGGTCACGATCTCGCGGTCCGGGAGTTCGAGCCCCGCGTCAGGCTCTGGGCTGACGGCTCGGAGCCTGGAGCCTGTTTCCGATTCTGTGTCTCCCTCTCTCTCTGCCCCTCCCCCGTTCATGCTCTGTCTCTCTCTGTCCCAAAAATAAATAAACGTTGAAAAAAAAAAATTAAAAAAAAAAAAAAGTATAATTAACACAGTGTTATATTAGTTTCAGATGGACAACATATTGATTCAACAATTCAATACATTATTCAATGCTCATTATGATGTGTGGTCATCATCTACCACCACATAATGCTGCTGTAGTACCTTTAACTATATTTCCATGCTGCAGCCCCATACAAAATGACTTATGTATTTTACAACTGGAAAATTGTTCCTCTTAATTCCCTTTATCTATTTTGCCCATCCCCCCTACCTGCCTCCCTTCTGACAACCACCCGTTTTTTCTCTGTATTTAAGAGTCTAGTTTTCTTTTTTTGTTTTGTTTTTCAGATTCCACATGTAAGTGAAATCATATAGTATTTGTCTTTTTCTGTCTGACTTATTTCACTTAGCATGATACCCTCTAGGTTCATCCATATTGTCAAATGGCAAGATCTCATTCTTTTTTATAATAATAGCCAATACTTTTATCACAAGTTACTGTATTAGTATCCTAATACATTAACTCATTTAATCCTCATAACAATACTGTGAAGTAGATATTTTTACTTTATTATATATGTGGGAAAGGTAAGTCATGGAGCAGCTAACTGATTAGTCTGAGAACATCTGGAAATCAAGTGGTAAGCCTGGGTTTTGAGCTGAGGCAGACTGAGTTTGAAATCTGTGCTGTAAACTAGTAGATTCTATTGTCTCTCATTGTGAGCCTGTACAAAAATTATTTAACCAATTTCCTATGAAAAATGTCCTATGTAACTTTCTCTCTCTCTCAAAAAAAACAAAACAAAACAAAAACGTGAGTACAAGCCCTGCTTCAGGTCAGACTGAGCCCTGCTTCAGATGAGCACAAGCCTCACTTTGAGTGAGCTCAAGCCCAGCTTCGGGTAAAACATGACCCTTGGGTGAGTGCTGCTTCTCTCTCTCTCTCTCCCTCTCGCTCTGCCCCTCACTCACTTGCTCACTTGCACTCTCAAAAAAAAAATTAAAAAGAATGCTCTTTGTAGTTTTTTATAAGGTTTAAGCTTTTATGTTCTCCTACCCCTCAGCTTTTTTTTTAATGTTTATTCATTTTTGAAAGAGAAAGAAAGCATGAGTGGGGGAGGGGCAGAGAGAGGGAGGTGGACACAGAATCCGAAGCAGGCTCCAGGCTCTGAACTGTCAGCACAGAGCCTGACCTAGGGCTTGAACCCACTAGCCATGAGATCATGACCTGAGCTGAAGTCAGATGGTTAACCAACTCAGCCTCCGAGGAACCCCTCAGCTTTTTTTTTAATTCAAACTACACCCACACAGTCCCCCCAAAATCAGTCTGCATAGAACGGTATAAATGAAAAGTAAAAGTCATTCTTCACCTATAACCACACTATCAGTCACACTTCCTCCAGACAACTACTTTTAACATTTTGCTTTGTAATTCTTCCAGTGAGTTTTATTATAACTTATGTAGTTCAAATTCTATATTATTTATCAGCTAATCAACTTCAGGTAGAATGTGTTGATATCACACCCTGAAAGATGATTTAGAGCATTTATAATATTTCAAACCTTCCTTCTCCAATGTTTCTTCTCAGTTTTATTAGACTTTTTTTTAAAATTTTTCTAACGATTATAATGCTCTGATTAATATTTTTTGAAAAATTCTTGTTACTATAGGCATTATTTATCAATTTCCTACTATGAAAGATAAAAGTTTTGTAAATGTTTATTTATTGATTTTGAGAGAGAGAGAGTGGGGGAGGGACAGAGAGAGACTGAGAGACAGAATCCCAAGCAGTCTCCACACTGTCAACACAGAGCCTGATGTGGGGCTTGAACCCACAAATTGTGAGATCATGACCTGAGCTGAAACCAAGTCAGATGCTCAACCAACTGAGCCACCCAGGAGCCCCAATGTAAATCTATTTGTTTTAAGTTTCATTTTCTGGGGTGACTGGGTGGCTCAGTCAGTTAAGTGTCTGAATTCGGCTCAGGTCATGATCTCATGGTTCAAGAGTTCAAGCCCTGCATCAGGCTCTGTGCTGACAGCTCAGAGCCTGGAGACTGCTTCAGATTCTGTGTTTCCCCATCCCTCCCCCCCCCCCACTCATGCTCTCTCTCTCAAAAATAAATAAAAACGTTAAAAAAATTTTTTTAAATACCTTAATTTTCCTGTCCCTTCCATTTTCTTTTTGCTGTTGTTATTCACATATTGTCATTTCTTTGTCAAGGTTTCTAGTACATTCTATTGTTTTGCTCTAGTTAAATCTCCTATGCTTTGTTTATAGAGCATATAGAGTCTATTTTAAATCTAAGAAAAATTAATTTATAATTGTTACAATATTTATGACATTATAATATTAAAATATATATATATGTTATATATATTATTATTATATAAATGTTAATCTCTGCTGAACCAAATAATGTATATGGTAGATCCATGAAAAGTAAATGTCACATTTCTGCTTCTAGTGAAGATGGAGTTTACAGGGACATGATTTATCTTTCTGCCTTAAACAATAAAAAAAACAGGAAAAAAATATGGAAAGGCAGTTTCAGACAATGGGAAGATGGCAGCATGGGACTGTGATTACTTAGAGAAAAGGACAAAGTACGCCGTACAGTCATACCAGTTTACTACATAGCAGCACAAGGAGACAGAACCAAAACAGAGCTTGGAAGTCTCACTGAGTTGAAGAGATGGATATTGGACTTTGGCAGGCAGAGGCAGAATTTGTGGAGTAGAGTACCAGAGAGGAAGGAAATGTAGAGCAAGAAATCTCCAGATAACTGAAGGAGGTCCCCTTCAGTCATTGAGTACTAGACTGAGTACTCATTCACTGATGAGTGAAATACTGGAGGCAAGAAAAAGAACCATTGAAAATGTTAGGTAGAACATTCTAGGAGCTCATATAGCTAGAAATAAACCATTTTCCTATATGCCAAAGAGGAAAGACTCATAACACATGTGACAGAAAATAGAAGGCTATCATCTTAGTAGAGAGGCTAAGTCATCCTTACCTTAAAGGCTTTTGGACAATGCCAACACCAATAAAGCTTAAAAGCAAACTTCAAAAGAGTCCAACTGTTTCTATGTATATTAATGTACATCAAAATAAAGTAAAATACTAGATTAAAGAAGAAAGCAAAATCTAGCAACCAAAAATGTAAAATTTCTCAGTCTCAGCATCCAGTAAGAAAATAATAAATACATACAATGGTAAAATGTACGTGTAATTGAAGACTCATAGGAGAAACTTAAAAAATGTATTTGAAGAAATAATGTCTAAAAGTTTTTCAAATTTGATGAAAGGTGTAAACCCACAGACCCAAGAAGCTCAGTGACCCTCAAAGAGAATAGATCTAAAAAAATTCTCAGACATATCATAATCACATTGCTGAGAATCAGTGGTAAAGAGAAAACCTTAAGGGGATGGGAGAGGAAAGCACATTTATTATAGGGGAAGAAATATACAAATAACAACAGACTTCATGTTGGAGACTATGCAAGGCAGAAGGCTATGGAATGTCATTTTTAAAGTAATGGAAGGAAAAACCTCACCAATCTAGAATTCTTTAAAGAGTGATGGCATTTTTCAAAATAGAAGTTAAGAAACCCTTTCAGCAAGCAAAGGCTAAGAGAATTTGTTGCAAGAAGACCAACACCACAAGAAATGTTAAAGGAAAGTTACAGCAACAAAATGTTGGAATAAGAAGCTCCAAGTTCTTGTTCCCTTGAAGAACATTGAAAAAGCATTCAGAAGCTATCTGAACAAGCTTCATAGGAGCTCTGGAAAACAAAGTTTATGGAAACCAAACAAATATCCAATGAAAAAAAAGCCATCTTCAAAATATTGGGAAATTTCATGGCATTTTTACTCACTCTTGCTCTATCCCCTATGTTATGGCAGCACTCTTGGTCTTGAGCAGTGTCAGCCCAGTTCCCAGTTAACTTCGTTGAACTAGATAGATCATAGGAAGACCTTTTGTGCAAATCATTGTGTGTGCATGTTTTAACCTTGCTGGGTGGATACATGAAGGCCTGACTAGTTCAGGTCTATCTCATATAACTTGGAATGCAGGATGGTCAGTTAGGTCCCTGTCAAATGAGTCTGCCTCTATTTTAAGATACTTTCTCAGAAGATTCTCCCAACAACTTCCAGTTATGTGTAGTTGGCCAGAAACTTGTCACATAGTTACCCTTGTCTTCAAAGGACACTGGAAAATGTAGCTTTTTTTTTTAAGCAGGGGACATTTCTGCCTAAATGCTAAAAAAAAATTATGTTCGTGAGATCATATATATTGTGGTAAGGCAATTATTAGTCTTTGTCATAGAGAACAAGAAACAAGTTAGAAGAGTAATGTTTGGCAAAGAGATGATAGTGGCTTGTGCTACAGTGGTAGGGTTGATGGTGACATGTGATTGGACACTTGCTATATTTTGAAGGCAGCAACCACAGGACTTAATACTGGATTGGATATGGATGGAGAAGGAGATAGTTATACTTAAGTCACTAGCCTAATAATTCAGTAGATGGTAGCACCATTAACTGAAGTGAGAAAAGACAGAGAAAGGTCAAGGTTTTGTGGGGGTTTTGGAGGGGAGGGAGGGGAGCAGTCTTAGTAATCCAGAATTCTTTTTTGTATATGCTGTATTTGAGATGCTTATTATACAGCTAAGTGGATATCAATACCTTTTTGATTATCTCAAGATACTATTTAGAATTTTTTTCCAAGGATCACCCTCCCCTCACATTCCTCAGAAATATCTCTATTTACTCCAGGGTTTGTTCTGTTCATATTAATTCTTCACTTGCATGTATTGATTTTCCTCATATATCTGGTAAACTTTGTTGGCTCATTTTATATTTGTGAATGAAGTAATATGTTAATTGTATAGGTATGCTCTGTATAACAGGCAGGCTTCCCTGGAGGGTATATGGGGATGGAAGAGGGTAGGCAGGATGGCTGGGGACCCAACAACATTTCCAGAGAACCCATGTGTTTAATCTCCTAGATGGAACTTCCTTTTCTTTCTTTTTATACCCTTTCTATTACCTGATGTGGAAATGTAAGTGACAGCAAGCTCTACTCTGCTTCCCCATCAAGGCTCAAAACTCATAGGATCTCCACCTACACAGATGGCACACTTTCTTTAGAAAGATTTTTTTTTTCTTTTCTTGATGTTTTGGGTGAGTGACTGGGAAAGACAATGCTTCCAACAATATATGCTCTGTATTCACTGAGACAGAGAAGATCCAGCTGTTCTGAATACAGCTATTTAATTAATAACTATGACAATTACACCATCATCTGATTCTCTTTGTATATGCTGACCTTGAATTTATTGCTTCTCAGGCCCACCTGAGTTCTGTTGTTTAAGGCTCTGATTTTCTTGATGGGGATTTTCATTCAATTAATTTCATTTTCTTTCATATTTTCTAAATTTTCTCAACTTGCTAAATCCTTGTGTCTCACCTTATTGATTTCCAGTATTTCCATGAGACTTTTCTTTTTGAAATATTATTTTCTGTTAATTTACTGGAACCTTGGGAGGTAGGAGAGAATAGAACCACACGTTCAGTCCATCATCTTAAAGCTCCTATATTGGTTTGTTTTATTGCCCTTTTCTAGCTTCCTGAGATGAATGCCTAAAGCATGTCTCCCCAGTATAAATGTATTGGAGTTTTTATATTCAGTAGTGTTCCATGTTCATCTAAATAATAATACAGAGTTAAACAGAATAAAAGTTAATAGTTTCCTATTTCCTTTCCTCCAGAGATGTTAGCATTTTATATCCTTTCATACATCCTTTCATGCTTACATTAGGGAGGACTTTTTGTGTCTTTTACAAAAAGGAGATTTTACATATATATATGTACATACACACCCATATACATACATACATACACACACACATACATAGTCACTATTCTTCCATTTCCTTGTCATATTTCATTTATTTTTAATTTTTCTACTAAATTTATTTAAAATAATGAGATTTTAAATGTTAGAATTTAAACTTTTTAAGGGAAATTCAAGCAAAGAAAAAAGCAAAAGAACAGGTGTGGAAAAGTCTGAGATATATTTCAAGAACTCAGAGTTAGACACATTTGTCTGAAAGGGAGAAACCATAATGGGGAATCTTGAGAAACTTGTAGAAATAATTTAGTCAATGTGTTAAGGCAATTAAAAATAGCAAAAGTGGTAAGGTGCTGAAAATTTAGGAATAAAGTTGTGTTATTAACTGCTTAATATTAACACATAAACCAAAAATGTTACAGATGGAAACATCATTCATTGAAATGTTATTTTAATTAACTTGGTATATATGAACATTCTGTCTAAAGGAGATAGTTTATCAGCAAGTGGCTTGTAGTACTATGTACTCTCAGAGTGATGGTGTCAAGTTTTCTCTAGATGAGTTGTCAGTATGGATGCACATTACTGCAGTCTTGATTGTGTGATGGAAAATTTAGGACACCTAAGATTTAGGCTACTAATCATCTGGGTAACTTGGGGCAACCAACTTCAACTTCAGATCTTGTATAAAATGGGGAGGACTGGAATATCTCTAAAGCACCTTTCATCTACAAAAATTCAGTGGTTCTGTGATTCTATACCTGCTCCTATACACCCTGATCTAGCACCAAGTGTTTCCTTAGTCAGCGTTAAGTACCTATTTAGCAATTAGAGGTTAAAGAATCATTGAAAGTGCTATATATCCCAATATCATATCAAATGCCATTTATTATCTAAAGCATTTTACAACCTTTTAAAATGAGATTACATTTGTTCTGATAATTCTATTTCTTTTCTCTTTTGGTTTCTGCTTGACGTTGCTCTGTATTGTTTTGATTTTATAAATTCACTAGGCTGAATATACTATCAAGGAAGCTAAGATTATATATGCAAATGTATTATATATGTATAGATTTCTTTGATAATTGGCAAAGTAAATTATAGTAGTTATGAGAAAAATACTTATTTAGGTTTTAAATTGTTATATCTTTAATAACTATTGAAAGAATAAAATTATCTTGGGAAATATCCTTGCATAACAAGCATTCTAAAATTAAAATTTCTCTTTTTATAAGGTGATTTTTTCACCAAAGGAATATATTTCACCATCTTTCAGACCAGAATATATAGAATTCAAACCAAAATATCAGGTGAGTCCCGAATTATCCTATCCCAATAACAATTATATTTAAATACTAGTTTTCTCTAATACTTTATATAATTCAATGGTTCCTAAACCAGACTACCCATTAGAAGCATCTGGCTATCTTTGAAAAAATACATGTTCTCAGGTCCTACCTCTGACCTGATGAAACTAAATCTTGGAATGGAGTCTGGGAATCTATATTTCTCAGAAAGACCCAGGGGATTCTTATGCTATCACCTGGATATCAACTAGCTTTTGGGGTGAAAAATAGATATAATAAATTGTTTCCATTACAATAAAGCTTAAACTACTAAGTTGAAATAAACTAAAATATTAGGCTGATTATTTCACATTTTGCCTTTTTCCACTGGATAATATATGTTATATTAACAAACACAAGAATATGTTTGGCAAAATTGGAATAAGAGACTGCATTCCAAAGACTATTTCATGATAGACTAACTTGATTCCCAGAGCTACAAAACTGCTCATGGATATTACACTGGAATTTCACTGTAATCCAGAATTTTTTTTGTACTGCTCTCTCTTAACCATTTCTGAAAGGCCTTTCATCAAAAAGCAAAACTCTACTGTGATATGCTAAGGAGTGGGTGGAACTCATCATCATTGTTGAAATTCTCAGACTTAAAAGCAGATGATATATGCTCCCAAGTTAGTCTTTATAAAATATTTATGATACTTTTAATGGGATATCTACTACTTGCTTTGCATTATAAAAATGTTCTATATTGCTACTAAAATGGTAAGTATTTCTATGGATAGGACTTAGATCCTGATGTTAGCCATTGTCTAAATAAGTGCAGGTAACACTGGAAATTAAGTTTTTAAAAAAATTATGTATGAATGCTGTTTAAGTATTTTAAAATATTCTAGGTAGCAGAAAAGCTCTTGGACAAAAAATAGTATCAGAATTATGAATTTTAAAATTTGCATTAAAATTTTCATCACTCCAATTTCAAATATTTTAAAATAGTTTTCTCTTTATAGAAGGTAGGTGGATGAGTAGATAACTTGACAGATTTCTTAGAGAATTTAACTAGAAAATCTATTATAAACTCAAATAAATACTATAGAATTTCTTACCTTTTATTTTTAATATTACAGCTCCAGAAATTCAACTTTAAGAATGGTTTTGATCCTTTTCTAAGGAATATAAACAACAAAATGTCAGTCAGAAAAAGGAAAGACCAAGATATGTCCAGATGCAGAAACATTTTAAGTACAGAGGTTATAGAGCATGAAGACCAAGATCCTCCTTACCCAACATATTCAAAAACTGCAAGACCTACTCATAAAACCTGGCCATGTGATCCTGGTAACACCACACTAAAGACTTTAGACACTAAGACTAAGTTAGCCTGTGATCCTGATTTCATTACAATAAAGACTTTAGACACTAAGAGTAATTTCACCCGTGATCCCACTATGACCACACTAACGACTTTAGATAGTAAGAATAAGTTAAAAGAAAGACTACCAAATGTATCTCTACCAAACTTTGAAGGAGAATCATCAATGACTGGAAATGTAAATACATGTCGCCTCTCAAAATCATTAAGTCTTACTTCCCACCTAGAAAATTTAAAACAATCAGTGATGCTCAAGTCAATTTTAGGTAAAAATCTGCAAGACCTATCAGATGAATTATTTCCTAAACCAAAGGTTCCTATGGACACTGAAACAAGAAAGAAAAGTCTTAGTTCTCCACTTTTACATGTTCATGATGAACCACCAACTAGTGTGGAAAACAAAGTATTTGAAAAAGTTCAAGATTTAAATAGCTTGCTTTCAGAAAAATACATTGTAAGTTCAAAGTCTCTTTTAAGACAAAAAATTAAAGATATTCCTGCAGATTCACTTTCAGTAGGTGAACCAAGAAATTCTCCAGAGGTAGAAAGGGAATTTGTCTCTGAAAAACACTTGGAGTCTGGTGAGATTGATTTTCCGATTAAAAAAAATAATTTCAAAAAGAAAAATTCAAAAATTGAAGTGTCTAGTTCCCAACCAGGCGTAAGTAGCATTGCACATGATTATGTTATAAAGCAAATATTCACTGCACCTATCTTCTCAGAGTTGGAAATGGGAGTGAAAGAATCGAGTGAGATACCAATAAATTTGCAGAATCAATTACCCACTGCTTGGGAGAGTTTATCTTCAAACATTCTACTTCGCTATGAAGAAAATGATGATGAAATAGAATTGCCACAGGCCAAATCTGTTATAAGCCAGATAATACAAGCATTTCCTGTAGATAGTCTTTTAGAATCTGGGATAATCAAAGTGATAGAATTAAATAAGGAATATCAAAAGAGTTCCATGCTGGATACAGAGACAGCATTTGCTGAAGAAGAGCCAAAGTATTCCACAGAGGATTGTTCAGAAACCCAAAGTAAAACAGAACCTGTTTCAGAGCAGAATATACTCATCATTCCCAAAGAAACTACTTCTTTTAATAGAGTCGGATATGTGGATGAAAGCCAAAACATACCCCTACAAGATTCAAAATATCAGTTAACACCAGATAAAAAAACAGATACGCTAAATAACAGTCAGAGGTTTCATAGAGAAGAAAATGATCTGAATTCTACTTTAGAAAATTTAAGTAACTCATTAATGGGTAAACTTAATGATTCAGATGTAATAATGTTAAAATCCTTTTTAAAACATATGTTTAATATTTTTTTCAAATATAATCAGTCTGAAAGAAGACAACCAGAAAAAGAATTAGAAAGATTAATCCAGCATCCTTTTCCAAATAATACAGAAGACCTTGAAGAAATCAAAGAGAATTTTGATAAAGCAGATAAATTAGACAGTAAGCCTATTTTGAATCCAAAGCTGCGTGTATTTCTAGAAGAACTCTCAGAGTCAGAAATAAAAAATTTAAAATCTGAACTAAGTAAACATATCCAACATTACCTTGTAGAAAGACTTTCAGAATCTGGACACATCACTAAAGAAGACTTACCAAAAATCTATCACAATCTATATTTGATGAATGAGAAAGCAGAACCAAAAGGGCAGAATATTTTTCTAGAAAAATATTCAGAAACTGTGAAAGAAATCATGTCTTTTGTAAGTAATTTTAATCATCATTTCATAGATAAACATTTGGAAATAAAGCTAAGATCTTTTTTAAATGAAATTCTCCAAAACTATTTCCTAAAAAACCTTTCAGAAAGCAGTTTATTTAAAGAGACAGAATCTGAGACTATACACTCAAACATGTCTTCTCTAAGATCTAGAAGTGCCTCAAAATCTTTTCATGAGTTAGGACAAGACATTTCAAGGGGGAGTTTTGGTGAAAGACTTGACATACACATGAAATATCCTTTAAGTAAATCTCTACAAAACTATCTTCTAGGTTTATCAGAAAATGAAGTATTAAATCTAAAAGCTGATTTAAGCAAACACCTCCAGAGTCTTTTTATAGAAAAACTTTCAAAATCAGGACTAATAACTGAAAGTCAATAGAGGGGATCAACCAGCATACAAATTTGATCAATACTAGATCCATACCATTAAAATGTATATCACCAGAATTATCTTTTAGAAAAGAAAATCAATTTATGGAGGAGATTTCAGAAAAGCAAAATAAATATTCAAAAATTGTTCAAAAAACCACTTTACAAAAAGTTCCTGAGGATAGACTTATAGAAACAGAACTGACCAAAGAGAAAGAAAAAGAATATTTTTCCTTACAGAATATTAAGGAAAATCCATCAATAATTGAGGAACAGAAAAGATACTGTCCTAAAGAAGGAGCCAAAACACTGAAATTAATTAAAGTACAACCTTCTTTCAACAAAAATACCCAAGCAATTCCATTAAATAAGTCATCAGAAAGACTTACAGATACAGTACTTAAGAAACAAAGGAATGAACATGGTTTTATGCAGCTTCTTCGAGCAGAAAATTGTGACTTTAAAACAGAAGTTCAAGACCCGCATAGTTGGAGTGGTAAGTCAAAAACAGCTCAGTCAAATGCTTGCTTTGAAAAGACACTAAAAACGAAGTCTCTTGAAAAAAAAGAGCATAATAACATCTATAAATTGATGGCACAAGAAAAACTTGAAACAGTACTGTCACCATATCCAAGAATTCCTAATTGCAAAATGCAAGATGAAAATGAAGAATATATATACAGATACACTTTTCCTTCCAGGCAGACTAACACTTTAACTCATTTCAATTTAGAGGCTGGGGAGAAATCAAAGTTAGAAGACCAGTATTTTCAGAGATTGAAAGGAAATAATAATAATAATAATAAAAAACATTTAGTAACATTTGCACAATACAAAAAAATACAAACTCTTTCTCTAAAGACAAATGGAATTTGCAATGAAAAATGTGCCAAATTCCCTGAAGTACAGTCGTTTAAATATAAAGTTGTGGAAGCTGAGAAAAACTCAAAACCATCCCTCTTCCCAGCAGTATTAAAGAGAGAAAATCTAAAGGCCAAGGTCCGAAAAGAAAGAGACCATGTCAACAAACAAAAGAAGTCATTTAGCAAACTCGTTAGGATACTACCAACCACACTGCCCACCGCGAGAATTCTAAGGAAATCTGTTCCAAGGACATTGGCTCATTGGACTGCAAGAAGAACTATACATGTAATACTGTTTTTCTAAGTCTACTACTTTTGTATTTGGCAAGAATTGTAAATAATCTATTTTAGGGCATATATATCTGTATGCAAGTGTGTATATAACCTTCATAGATAACCCCCAAGATATACAGACCTTCAAATTAAAAAAAAAAAAAATTTCTTCCGACATTCAGATTTCACCTTACCCAATTAAAAATGCAGTCACAAAATCAGGGGACTCAGTGCCTTATAAAATAGATAAAGGGTACTCCCTCTGGAGCATGAATTAGAAAGGCACCCTTTCCTCAGGGAAGACTGTAGACTGAGCATCTAGAGCCAAAGCACATAGCCCTGTCTATGGAAAACTGGCTGGATTTCAGCCGTGACTCAACGCCTCAGCCAGGGGTTGCTGTACAGGCACAACCTATACAATTATTGGCAGTGGCTGTACACTATGAAAACATAGCTTGGATTTTGTTTTCATGCAAATATAAGTATATATTTTTCAGATTACTGAATTATCTTTGTTTCAGTAAACAAAGATATTATGTGTTAGTTATTGTGATAAGCATTAGGATATGCAAAATTTACAATCTATTGGATTATGAGTGGAAAAATT
The DNA here is from genome assembly GCF_014898765.1 of Herpailurus yagouaroundi. NCBI lineage: Eukaryota > Metazoa > Chordata > Mammalia > Carnivora > Felidae > Herpailurus > Herpailurus yagouaroundi. The sequence goes on along the minus strand of NW_024412395.1, from coordinate 80,342,591 downwards.
TTAATTTAACTTCTACTCTCTTCTATTACCACTGCCCTTCTGCTATCTTATGTGCTGAGAAATTTGAGAATTCAAATCTATTTATAATATTAACATAAAACAATTAGGAAGGTAAAAATGCTACCAGACTTTATACAAACCATTCTGAAGCAAAGTTAAAATCTAGAAATAGAAGGGACTTTAATTTTCTGGACTGCTGCTCTTCTCTGTTAGTATATATAGACAGGCATGACACACAATTGGGAGAACCCATAAATCCCAAAATCATATTACATAATTTGATGTGCATAATCCTTTGAGAAAATAGATTTATAACAGTTGTTTTGAATTTGCTTTCCATAGCAAAGCAAATATTTAGCTTTAGTAAATAATAAAACTAGTCGCTGGGAATATATTATCAATTTAGCTTATACCAACTTTGGATTTCTCTTTTCTGTCTAAAGTTGGTAATTTAGTATTGAGTGAGCATATGTACCTACTAGAAAAAGGAAGTAGAAGATGCGTCCATAATTTGGGGAAAGTAAAGACTTTCTGAAGTTCCTTTGGACAAATGGAATCTTTAATGTCACTTTTCCAAACAGAAGAAATTGTGTTTTTATTATATGAGATCATACAGGGTCTCAGAAACTTTATCCTAAGAGTGGGCAAGAGAGGTAGAGTTATCTTTACTTTCCTCTGTTAAACCAAAGTACCTAAAGTTTTCTCTCTAGTGAAGTTGACAACAGAGAAGTGAGTGGTAGGAGGGCGTTATCAGATCATCAGAAAGACTTGTTCATCTGATTCTTTTCTAAAATCTGAGAATCTCTCAAAGGAATCAAAATGGAAGACAGAGAAATTGAGTTGTAGGAGCATCCAGAAAATAACCACTTGTGTGGGTGTCCATGCCCTTCCACTGGTATTCTAGTATCCGTTATCTAATCTGTGAAGCAAGAATTATATATTACTCACCAAAGTAGCAGAAATTCCCTTAATAATGTGGCTTACCTAATTGCTCCCCATAACATAAGAGGAGAGAGGAAGAATGTTTCCTTGCCTTCTTCAAACCCAGGCAAAATTGTAAAGTAGATAGAATTTGTCTTTATACTCTTTTTACCTCCTTTTCTGTAAATCTCTTTCTTACTGCCTCAATTCTTCTCAGTCCTGCACAACCTCTTCTCACCCTCCAATTCTATTAATTCATTCCCACCTTGTCTCCAAATCAGAGTATCTTATTCCTTTGGTGTGGCCATCTCTGCAAAGCGTTAAGGGACAAGATGTTCAAACTGCAGAGGAAACTAGTTTATACTAGTTTAGGAATGACTAATAGTTCCATTCCCTCTTAGGGATAATTGTAGGTTATTACATGTTTATTATAAAATATAGCCATAGTATATACATTTGAAAAAAGATAAAAGGAAAACAAAGCCCATAATCCCACCACCTTAACCATCATTTTAAAAAGTTGGTGTGTATTCTTCCAGTTATTTTCCTAAATGTTTTACTTGTTTACCTTCAGAATGTACATAATTTTTTTACTTTAATATAAATGGTATGACTATATCTTTATATCCCAGGCTCTTTATGTATGTGTGAAAGTATATTAAAGAAGATGTTTATTACTTTTTAAAAAAGAATGAAACCCTGAATAATATAAAGTATGAGTTCATGACTTATATTTGGGATTGGGGAAATTTCGTTTTGGAGAAGAATAATAGAGTTCTTCTGGCTGACTGGCTTTGTCTAAAAGTCTGAACCCTAAAGACTGTTCTCCTAAGTTTTCCTTGTTTCTGGCTTTATATTTTCAATCGCTTTTAAAGTAACAGATCTGGGGTGCCTGGGTGGCTCAGTCAGTTAAACATCTAACTCTTGACTTTGGCTCAGGCCATGATCCCAGGGCCATGAGATCAAGTCCCGCATGGGTCTCTGTGCTGAGTGTACTGAGTATGGAGTCTGTTTAAGATTCTCTCTATCTCTCTGCCCCTCCCCAACCTGCATGTGTGTGCTCTCTTTCTCTCTCTCTCTTAAAAAAGAAAAAAGGAAAACAGATTCTTTGAAATAATGACACTTTTTTTTAAAGCATGGTTTCTATGATAGTATTTAATAGGAGGCATTGGGTGTAGGATCTGATTTTGGGGGCTGCCTATAAAATATTTGGTGCTCTCATTCTTTGTCTTTAACTGTTGATATTACAAACTCTAGTTCTTATAAATTTAAAATGTTCTTTTAAGAAAACTAACTTACCAACCTGATCTTTTATTTTAATATTTAGGATTGTTCGGATAGATTTGAGGATATACCTGTGAGCTCATTTAAGCATGTTGAACAAGCAAAATCAAGAGCAAGGCTTTTAGGAAAGAGGCCAAATGATAGCCATAATCAGTTAAAACACTTTGCAAGACTGAATACTGCTCCAGAGGTTAACAAACGACAAGAAAACTACAATGGAAAATTTACAAGTCCTCGAATGGTTTCAGCAGACTTAGTTCATATAAATGATGCAATCCCAGATTATGAAATCCATAGAATGCGGCAAAAAAAGAAATTAAAAGAAAATATTGAAAAGTGTTCACTCATTTGTGATATTATCCAAATGTTAAAAGTCCAGAATGATATGTAAGATCAACAGTCATAATATCATTTCTCCAGTTAACAAAATGGTTTGGAGATCTGTCCTTTTATGTGATAGAAGTCAGCAACCAAATTTCATCTTGTTAGAACCATTTTGTTTTAATTAAAATGAAAAAGAAGCACTTTTGATGTAAATGTGTTTTTGTTTATGAACCTTAAGAAAAAACCAAAAAACACATATTCAGTTCATATTTGCTAAGTTTTATTTTCCAGCTTTTCCCCCTTTTCACTAGATAACAATATCACCAGTTGATAGTTCTCTGATTTCCCAAATCTTTGTTACTCTCTAAATTATTCCTGTCTACCCAGTTTTCAGGGTCTTTACAGTTATTTATGTTTAGCCTTTTGTTATTAACATACTCTTATTTTTCAATTCTAATATTTTCAGATGCAACAGTATGTGATTCTCTGGGCTTATAGAACATCTATTAATTTTAATATCATCTTATAACTGCTTATTTATTTTTATGGTTACACTATAAATAAAGATAACAGATTTCATACTAATTCCCGAGGCACCTCCTAACTTACTTACCTTTCTAACTTACTCAAAAAACTATGTAAGGGCCTCTTTAGTAGCATGAAAGTTAGGAAACCACATAAAACTGTAGAAACTGCAAAAATAGCAAAATTGACATCAGATTTAAATCAGAGACTTACAAAAATTGGTTCTGTTCTTTTTTAAAATTCAAGTATAATTAACATACAGTGTTATATTCAACAATTTTATATATTACTCAGTGCCCATCTAGGCAAGTGTACTCTTTTTTTTTTAAGACTAGGTTTTAATGTTTATTTATTTTTGAGAAAGTGAGACAGAGCATGAATGGGGGATGGGCAGAGAGAGAGGGAGTCGCAGAATCTGAAGCAGGCTCCAGGCTCCAAGCTGTCTGCACAGAGCCCAATGCGGGGCTTGAACCCACGAACCATGACATCATGACCTGAGCTGAAGTTGGACCCTTAACCGACTGAGCCACCCAGGTGCCCCATAGGCTAGTGTACTCTTAATCTCCTTCACCAATTTCACCCATCCTCTCATACCCTCCCCTCTGGTAGTCTTCAGTTTGTTCTCAAGAGTCTGTTTTTGTTGTTGTTTCTGTCTTTTTTTGTTGTTCATTTGTTTCTTAAAAATAATGAGTGAAATCATATGGTATTTGTCTTTCTCTGACTGACTTATTTTCCTTAGCATTATACTCTCTAGATCTCTTCATATTGTTGGAAATGATAACATTTCATTCTTTTTTATGGCTGAGTAACATTCCAATGGGGTGTGTGTATCATATCTTCTCTATCCATTTTTCTATCAGTGTGTACTTGAGTTGCTTCCATATCTTGGCTATTGTAAATAATGCAAGAAACATAAGGGTGCATATCTTTTCAAATTAGTGTTTTTATATTCTTTAGGTAAATACCCACTAGTGGAATTACTGTTTCATATAAGAATTCTATTTTTTAATTTTTTGTAAAACCTCCAAACTGTTTTCCACAGTAGCTGTACCAGTTTGCATTCCTACCACCAGTGCAGCAGGATTTGTTTTCTTCACATCCTTACCAACACTTGTTATTTTTTTGTGTTTTTTATGTTAGCCATTCTGAAAGGCATGATTTCCCTTGTGGTTTTGATTTGCAGTTTTCTGATGGTGAGTAATGTTGAGCATCTTTTCATGTGTCTGTTGGCTATGTATATATCTTCTTTGGAAAAACTTCTCTTCATCTCCTCTGCCCATTTTTAAATTGGATTATTTGTTTCTTTTGGGGTTGAGTTGTATAAATTCTTTATATGGTTTGGATACTAATGCTTTATCAGATATATCATTTGTAAATATCTTCTCACATTCAGTAGGTTGTGCTTTTGTTTTGTTGATGGTTTCTGTTGCTGTGCAAAATCTTTTTATTTTGGTGTAGTCCCATTAGCTTAATTTTGCTTTTGTTTCCCTAACCATAGGAGACATACAAGAAAAATGTTTCTATGGCTGATATCAAAGAAATTACTGCCTATGTTTTCTTCCAGGAATTTCATGGTTTCAGGTCTTATATTTAGGTATTTAATCTATATTGAGTTTTTGTATATGGTATAAGAAAGTGGTCCTGTTTCATTCTTTTGCATGTAGTTGTCCAGTTTTCCCAACCTCATTTGTTGAAGAGACTGCCTTTCTCCCATTGGATATTCTTACTTCCTTTGTTGTAGATGAATTGATCTTAAAGTGTGGGTTTATTTCTGGGCCTTCTGCTCTGTTCTACTGATCTATATGTTCATTTTTGTGCCAGTCATACTGTTTTGATTACTACCTTGAAATCTAGGATTGTGATACCTCTAGTTTTGTCTTTGTTTTTCAAGATTGCTTTGGCTATTCAAGGTCTTCTTTGGTTCCATACAAATTTTTGGATTATTTGTTCTAGTTTTGTGAAAAATGCTGTTGGTAGTTTGATAGGGATTGCATTAATCTGCAGATGGCCTTGGTTACTGGGTAGTAGGGACATTTTAACAATATTGGTTCTTATGTCATCTTCAATTTCTTTCATCAATGTTTTACAGTTTTCAGAGTACAGATCTTTCACCTCCTTGGTTAAGTTTATTTCCAGGTATTGTTTTTGGTGTAATTGTAAATGGGATAGTTTTCTTAATTTCTCTTTCTGCTACTTCATTATTAGTGTGTAGAAATGCAACTGATTTATGATATTAACATTGTATCCTGTGACTTTATTGAATTAATTTATCAGTTCTGGTAGTTTTTTGGTGGTATCTTTAGCATTTTCTATACATAGTATCATGTCATCTGCAAATAGTGAATGTTTGACTTCTTCTTTACTGATTTAGATACCTTTTATTTCTTTTTGTTGTCTGATTGCTGTGGCTAGGACTACTAGCACTTTGTTGAATAAAAGTGGTGAATGTGGACATCCTTGTCTAGTTCCTGAATTTAGAGGGAAAGTTCTCAGCATTTCACCATTGAGTATGATGTTAGCTATGGGTTTTTCACATATGGCCTTTATTATGTTGAAATATGTTTCTCTAAACTTAATTTGTTGACAGTTTTTTTTTATCATGAATAGATATTGTACTTTATCAAATGCTTTTTCTGCATGTGTTGATCATATGGTTTTTCTCCTTTTTCTTATTAATGTGATGTGTGGTGTCAATTGATTTGCAAATATTGAACCACCTTGCATCCCAGGAATAAATTCCACTTTATTGTGGTGAGTGATTATTTAAATGTATTATTGTATTCCATTTGTTAATATTTTGTTCAGAATTTTTGCATCTATGTTCATCAGAGAAATTGGCCTGTAGTTTTAGGGTTTTTTTCCATACTGTCGTTATCTGGTTTTGGTATCAGGGTAATACTGACTTCCTGGAATGAATTTGGAAGCTTTCCTTCCTCTTCTATTTTTGGAATTTGAGAAGAATAGATATTACCTCTTCATTAAATGTTTGGTAGAATTCCCTTGTGAAGCCGTCTGGTCCTGGACTTATGTTTGTTGAAAAGTTTTTTGATTAGTGAATCAATATCATTGTTAGTAATTTCTGTGTTCAAATTTTCTATTTCTCCCTGATTCAGTTTTGGAAGTTTATACTGTTCTAAGACTTTATTTATTTCTTCTAGGTTGTCCAATTTGTTGGCATATACTTTTTCGCAATATTGTCCTATAATCCTTTGTATCTCTGTGTTGTTGTTATTTCTCCTCTTTCAGTTTTAGTTTTGAGTTCTCTCTCTCTCTCTCTCTCTCTCTCTCTCTCTCTCTCTCTCTGTCTCTCTTAATTTTGATGAGTCTGGCTAAAGATTTATCAATTTTGTTGACATTTCAAAGAACCAGCTCCTGGTTTCATTGATCTGTTGTTTTTTAGTTTTGATTTCATTTATTTCTCTTCTAGTCTTCATTATTTCCTAACATTGACTTTGGGTTTTGTTTGTTCTTCTTTTTCTAGGTCCTTTAGGTGTAAGGTTAGGTTGTTTGAGATTTTTCTTACTTCTCCAGGTAGGCCTGTATTGCTATTATCTTCCCTTTTAGAACAGCTTCTTCTGCATCCCAAAGATTTTGGACCATTGTGTTCTCATTTTCATTTGCCTTGATGTATATTTTGATTTCCTCTTTGATTTCTTTGTTGACTCATTCATTGCTTTGTAGTGTGTTAATTAATGTCCATGTATTTGTGTTCTTTCCATATTTTTTCTTGTGGTTGATTTCTAGTTTCATAACATGTGGTCAGAAAGATGTATGATATGATTTCAATCTTTTCAAATATGTTGAGACTGTGGCCTAATGTGATCTATTCTGGAAAATGTTCCATGTGCACTTGCAAAGGATGTTTTAGGATAAAATGTTCTGTATATATCTGTTAGCTGCATCTGGTCCAATGTGTCATTAAAAGTCACTGTTTCTTGTTGATTTTCTATGTGGATGATGTCTCCATTGCTTAAGTAGGATGTTTAGGTTGCTTACTATTATTCTATTGCTATATACGTTTCTTCTTTTATGTTCCTTAATAGTTGCTTTATGTATTTTGGTGCTTTTGTGTTGGGTGCATAAACATTTACAGTCATTATATCTTCTTGTTGGATTGTTCCCTTTATGATTATGTATTGTCCTTCTGTCTTTTTTTTTTTTCCTAAGGTCTATTTTGTCTGATATAATATTGTTACCCCAGCTTTCTTTTCACTTCCATTTGCATGATAAAAGTTTTTCCATCCTTTCATTTTCAATTTGCATGTGTCTTTAGATCTGAAATGAGTCTCTTATAGGCAGTATATAGATGGGTCTTGCTTTTTCATCCATGCAGTCACCCTATGTCTTTGATTGCAGCTTTTGGTCCATTTACATTCAAAGTAATTATTGATATACATGTACTTACTGCCATTTTGTTACTTGTTTTAGGGTTGTTTTTTTTAGTTCTTTGTTACTTTCTTCTCTTGCTCTCTTCTTTTGTGGTTTGATGGGTTTTTTTTGTAATATGCTTGGATTCCTTTCTGTTTATTTTTTATCTGTTATAGATTTTTGATTTGTGGTTACTGTTAGGTTTATATATAATATCCTAAGCATATACCAATCTATGTAAAGTTGATGGTCGCTTAACTTTGAACTGATACTAAAAGCACTAAATGCTTACTAACCCCATGCATGTTTTATGTATACGGTATCATACATTATATCCTTTTATTTTGTGAATCCCTTGACTGATTCTTATGGATGTAACTGATATTACTGCTTTTGTGCTTTAACCTCTGTTTTTTAAAATTTACATTCCAGTGTAGTTAACAGACAGTATTATATTCATTTCAGGTGTATAATATAGTGATTCAACAATTCCATATATTACTCAGTGCTCATCAAAATCAGTGTACTCTTAATCCCCTTCACCTATTACACTCCCACCACCACCACACACCTCCCCTCTGATATCCGTTTGTTTGTTCTCTGTAGTTAAGATTCTGTTATTTAGTCTCTTTATCCCCCTCTGTTTTGTTTCTTAATGCCACATATGAGTGAAATCATATGGTGTTCGTCTTTCTCTGACTGACTTATTCTGTTTAGCATTGTATTCTCTGGCTCCATCCATGTTATTGCAAATGGCAAGATTTCATTCTTTTTTATGGCTAAATACTGTTTAATTGTATATGTGTACCTTATCTTTTTTAATCTATTCACCTATCAATAGACAGTTGGGCTGTTTTCATAATTTGGCTATTATAAATAATGCTGGAATAAACATAGCAGTGCATGTATCCCTTTGAATTAGTGTTTTTGTATTCTTTGGGTAAATACCCAGTACAGAGACTGCTTGATCATAGGGTAGTTCTTTTTTTAATTTTTTGAGAAATCTCCATATTGTCTTCCATAGCAGCTGCAGCAGTTTGCATTCCCACCAACAGTGCCCAGGTATGCCTATTTCTCCATGTCCTCATCAACACTTATTTGTGTTTTTTATTTTAGCCATTCTGACAAATGTGAGATAATATTTTACTATGGTTTTGATTTGCATTTCCCTGATGATAAGTGATGTTGAGTATCATTTCATGTATCTTTTGGCCCTCTGTATGTGTTCCTTGAAGAAATGTCTATTCATATCTTCTACCTGTTTTTAATTAGATTGTTTGGTGTTGGAGTGTTGTGTTGTATCAGTTCTTTATGCATTTTAGATGCTAACTCTTTATTGGATATGTCATTTGCAAATATCTTCTCCCATTCATTATATTGTCTTTTAGGTTTTTTTTTTTTCATTGCTGTGCAGAAGCTTTTTATTTTGATGTAGTCCAAATAGTTTATTTTGCTTTTATTTTCCTTGCCTCAAGAGACATATCTAGAAACATGCTGTTACTGCACTGTCAGAGAGATCACTGCCTATGTTCCCCTCTAAGATTTTAATGTTTTCAGGTCTCACATTTAGGTGTTTAATCCAATTTGAGTTTATTTTTGTGTGTATGGTGTAAGAAAGTGGTCAAGTTTCATTCTTTTGCATGTAGCTGTCCAGTTTTCCCAGCACCATTTGTCATAGAGACTGTCATTTTCCCATTGCTTATTCTTGCCTCTTTTGCCAAAGACTAATTGACTATATAATCATGAGTTTATTTTTGCACTGTCTATTCTGTTCCATTGATCTATGTGTCTATTTGTGTGCCAGTACCACACTGTTTTGATTATTACAGCTTTGTAGTAAAACTTAAAATTTGGAATTATGATATCTCCAGTTTTGTTTTGTTTTGTTTTGTTTACCAAGATTTTGTTGGCAATTAGAGTCTTTCATGGTTCCATACAAATTTGAGGATTGTTTGTTCTAGCTCTGTGAAAAATGCTGGTGGTATTTTGACAGGGATTTCATTACATCTGTAGATTTCTGGGGATAACATGGACTTTTCAACAATATTTGTTCTTTCAATCCATGAATATGGAATGTCTTTCATTTCTTTATGTTATCTTCAATTTCTTTCATCAGTCTTTTATAGTTTTCAGAGTACAGATCCTTTCACCTCTTTGGTTAAGTTTATTTCTAGATATCTAAGTTTATTTTTGGTGCAATTGTCAATAGGACTGTTTTATTAATTTCTCTTTCTGCTGTTTCATTGTTAGTGTATAGAGATGCAACAGGTTTCTGTTCACGGATTTTGTATCCTTTGACCTTACTGAATTCATTTGTCAGTTCTAGTTTTTTGGTGGAATTTTTAGGGTTTTCTATATAAAGTATCATGTCATCTGAAAATAGTGAAAGTTTTATTTCTTCTTTACCGATGTGGATACCTTTTATTTCTTTTTGTTGTCAATTGCTATGGCTAGAACTTCTAGTATTGTGTTGAATAAAAGTGGTGAGAGTGGACATCTTTGTCTTGTTTCTGACCTTAAAGGAAAAGCTGTCAGTTTCCCACTATTGAGTATCATGTTTAATGTCAGCTGTGGGTTTTTCATAGAAGGCCTTTATTGTATTGAGGTATGTTCCTTCTAAGCCTACTTTATTGAGGGTACTTATCATGAATGGATGTTGTACTTTGTCAAGTGCTTTTTCTGCTTCTATTGAAATAATCATATGGTTTTTATCCTTGTTCTTATTGATGTGATATATCATGTTAATTGATTTGCAAATATTGAACCACCCTGGCATCCCAGGAATAAATCCCACTTGACTGTGGTGAATCATTTTTTAAATGTATTGTTGCATTTGGTTTGCTAATACTTGTTGAGGATTTTTGCATCTATGTTCATCAGTGATATTGGCCTACAATTATCCTTTTTTTGTGGTATCCTTATCTGATTTTGGTATCAGAGTAATACTGGCTTCAATGAATGAATTTGGAAGTTTTTCTTGCTCTTCTTCTTTTGGAATAGTTTGATAAAAATAGGTGTTAACTCTTCTTTAAATGTTTGGTAAAATTCCCCTGCAAAACCATCTGGTGCTGGACTTTTGTTTGTTGGGAATTTTTTGATTACTGATTCAATTTCATTGCTGGTAATCCCACTGTTCAAATTTTCTATTTCTTCTTGTTTCCATTTTGGTAGGCTAGATATTTCTAGGAATTTATCCATTTCTTCTAGATTGTCCAGTTGGTTTGCATATATTTTTTCATAATGTTATCTTACCATCCTTTGTATTTCTGTGGTGGTGGTGGTGTTATTTCTTCTTTCCTTTCTGATTTTGTGTTATCTCTCTTTCTCTTTCTTTTTGGATGAGTCTGACTAGAGTCTTATCAATTCTGTTAATCTTTTCAAAGAACCAGCTCCTCGTTTTGTTGATCTGTTCTATTGTTTTTGTTAGGTTAAATTATTTGAGGTTTTTCTTGCTTCTTGAGGTAGGCCTGTATTGTTATAAACCTCCCTGTTCGACTGCTGTTGCTGCATCCCAAAGAATTGGGAACATTGTGTTTTCATTTGCATTTGTCTCCATACATTTTTTATGCCCTGTATGATTTCTTTGTTGGCCCATCCATTGTTTAGTAGCATGTTTAACCTCCATATATTTTTGCTCTTTCCAAAATTTTTCTTGCGGTTGATTTCCAATTTCATTGTGTGTTGTCAGAAAAGATGCATGGTATAACTTTGATCTTTTTGAAATTGTTGAGACTTGTTTTGTGGCCTAACATGTGATCTATTCTAGAGAATATTTCACGTGTGCTTGGAAAGAATATGTAGCATGCTGTTTTAAGATGAAATGTTCTGAATATATCTATTAAATTTATCTGGTCCAGTGGATTATTCAAAGCCACTCTTTCCTTGTTGATTTTCTGTTGAGATGATCTGTCCATTGATGTAAGTGGGTGTTAAAATCCCCTACTATTATTGTATCACTGTCAGTTCCTTTATATTTGTTACTCTTTTATGTATTTGGGTGTTCCCATGTTGTTTGAATAAATATTTACAATTGTATGTCGTGTTGGATTTTCCTTTAATGATAATATAGTGTCCTATGTCTCTTGTTACAGTCTTGTTTTGAAGTCAATTTTGTCTTCAATACTTATATTGCTACTCCAGCTTTATTTTCATATCCATTTACATGATAAATATTTCTCCATCCTCTCACTTCCAGTCTGCACGTGCCTTTAGGTATGGATATATAGATGAGTCTTGTGTTTTTATCCATTCCAGCACCCTATATATCTTTTTATTGGAGTGTTTAGTCCATTTACATTCAAAGTCATTATTGACAGGTATGTATTTATTGTTGTTATTTGTTTTATGTTTATTTTTGTGGATCTTCTCTTCCTTTCTTCCCTTGCTTTCTTTTTAAAATTTTAAAAAAATGTTTATTTATATTTTGAGAGGGTGGAGAGAGGTGGAGACATAATTTGAAGCAGGCTCCAGGCTCTGAGCTGTCAGCACAGAGCCTGATGTGGGGCTCAAACTCACAACCTGTGAGATCATGACCTGAGCTGAAGTCGGATACTTAACTGACTGAACCACACAGGTGCCCCTTCTCGCTCTTTTCTTTAAACATAAGTTGGCTTTTTATAAGTGATATACTTGGATTCCTTTCTCTTTATTTTTTGCATATCTGTTACTCCTTTATTTGTGGTTACCATTAGGCTTGTAAATAACATCTGCATATAGCAGTCTATATTAAGCAGATGGTTGCTTAACTTTGAACCCATTCTTTACTCCTCTCCTCCCCACATTTTAGGTATATGGTATAGTGCTTCCTTTTATTTTGTGAGTCCCTTCACTGATTTTTACAGAAATACTTATTTTTTACTGCTTTTTTGCTTCCTTCTTTTCTTACCCTTACTTATGGTCTTTCCTTTCCACCCAAAAGGGTACCCTTTAACATTTCTTGCAGGGCTAGTTTAGTGACCATGAACTCTTTTTATATTCTGAATTATAGCCTTGCTGGATAGAGTATTCTTGGCTGCAGACTTTCCCCCTTTCAGACCTTTGAATACATCATGCCACTCCCTTCTGACCTGCAAAGTTTTTGTTGAAAAAAACAGTGATAGCTGTATGGGGTTTCCGTTGTATGTAACTGTTTTCTTCTGCTTTTAAAATTCTTTATCATTGCCTTTTGCCATCTTAATTACTATGTGTTTTGGTGTGGACCTCTTTGGGTTGATTTTGTTGGGGGGGGGGAGGTTCTGTGTTTCCTGGATCTGAATTTCTGTTTCCTTCCTGAAATTAGGTAAGTTTTCAGTTATTATTTCTTCAAATAAACTTTCTGTCCCCTTTTCTCTTTCTTCTTCTTCTGGGATCCCTATAATGCCAATGTTATTATGCATGAGGGAGTCTCTGAGTTCATTAGGTCTGTTCTTATGTTACATAATTTTTTCTCACCTGCTCAGCTTGATTTCTTTCCATTATTCTGTCCTCTGGGTCACTCACTTGTTCTTCTGCCTCTTTTAGCCTGCTATTCCATCTAGTGTATTTTTAATTTCAATTATTATGCTCTTCATTTCTGTATTTTAATCTAGGTGTTGTCTAATTGATGCCCTCCACTCTTAAGTCCCATGAGTATCTTTATGATCATTACTTTAAATTATCTATGAAGCATATTACTTATATCTGTTTCACTTAGATCTCTTGCTGTGATTTTGTCCTCTATTATTTCATTTGGGACTACTCCTCTGTCTCCTCCTTTTGTCTAACTCTGTGTGTTTTTGTGTGGTAGGAAAATTGGCTACGTCTCCTGCTCTTCAGAGTAGTGGGTTGGGTGTCACTTTTAACAAGGTGGCACTGGTCTTCTTCCACAGGAGAAATGCACTGCTGCGGAAGTTGGGGCACACAAGGCACCTCTGTAAAGCATGCTTGGGGAGGGAAAATGCAGTTTTAACAAGGTACAGGAATCTTCCTCAGGAGGTGACCAGCTGTTGCCACTGAGACCAAGGTGCCACAGAGTGCAGAGTCGAGAGACACAATGTTGGCAAGGTTTGCATGCTGGTCTTCTGGGGGAGGGCAGCTGCAGCACCAGGACTGAGGCAGGCTTGGCTAGAAGAGGCAGGACCCGTGGAAGCACTGGAGCAGGAGGGTGGCAGGGTACAGTATAAGCAAGTTAGGCAGTGAATGCTGGTGCCATGCTCGTTCCCATATTTATGCTGGAGGATGGGGGAGGGAAATGGTGCCTACCATCTCCTTTCTTTGTTCCTGGAAAAGTTCCTTGCTGTACTCTGACATTAGTCAATAACTTTCCCTCCTGTATGCCCCAGACATTTTTCAAACTATTGCTTCTAATCTGTGTCTCTACAAGCTGTTTGTCATGCTGTCTCTTTATGTATGGGGACTCAAATTTCTGTCACCCTCAGGGCTCCCCCACAGTTTGCTCTCTGATTTTTGTTTCTTATATCAAAAAATTTTTTTAACTTAAATTCATGTCAGTGAACATATAGTATAGTGTTGGTTTCAGGAGTAGAATTTAGGGACGCATCACTTAACATTTAACACCCAGTGCTCATCCCAACAAGTGCCCTTCTTAATGCCCATCATTCATTTAGCCCATCCCCCTACCCATTCCCCTACAGGAAACCTGTTTGTTCTCTGTATTTAAGAGTCTCCTATGGTTTGCTTCCTTCTCTGTTTTGATCTTATTTTTTTTCCTTCCCTTCCCCTATCTTCATCATTTTTGTTTCTTAAACTCCACGTATAAGTGAAATCATATATTTGTCTTTAACTTATTTCACTAAGTGTAATAGTAATACACTCTAGTTCCATTCACAGTGTTGGAAATGGCAAGATTTCATTTTTTTTTGATTGCTGAATAATATTCTACTGTAGACATATACATCTTCTTTATTCATCAGTCGATGGTCATTTGGGCTCTTTCCATAATTGGGTTATTATTGACAATGCCACTAATAAACATTGGCATGTGCTCCCTTTGAATCAGCATTTTGTATCCTTTGGGTAAATACCTAGTCTTGCAATTGCTGGTTGTAGGTTATTTCTATTTTTAATTTTTTGAGGAAACTCCAAACTGTTTTCCAGAGTGGCTGCACCAGTTTGCATTCCCACCAACAGTGCTAAAGTGTTCCCTTTTCTGCACATTCTTTCCAACATCTGTTGTTTCATGAGTTGTTCATTTTCACCATACAGGTGTGAGGTGGTATCCCATTGTGGTTTTGATTTGTAGTTCCCTGATGATGAGTAATGTTGAGCATCTTTTCATGTATCAGCCATCTGGATGTCTTCTTTCAAAAAAATGTCTATTTGTGTCTTCTGCCCATTTCTTCACTGGATTATTTGTTTTTTTGGGTGTTGAGTTTGCTAAGTTCTTTATAGACTTTGGATACTAACCCTTTATCAGATAAGTCATTTGCAAATATCTTTTCCCAATCCATTTGTTGCGTTTATTTTTGTTGATTGTTTCCTTTGCTGTGCAGAAGCTTTTGATCTTGATGAAGTCCCAATAGTTTTTTTTTTTGCTTTTGTTTCCCTTGCCTCTGGAGACATGCCTAGTAAGAAGTTGTTGTGCCCAAGGTCAAAGAGGTTGCTACTGTGTTCTCTAGGATTTTGATGAATTTCTGTCTTACATTTAGGTCTTTCATCCATTTAGATTTATTTTTATGTATGGTGTAAGAAAGTGGTCCAGTTTCATTCTTTTGCATGTTGCTGTCCAGTTTTCCCAACATAATTTTCTAAAGGGATTATCTTTTTTCCATTGGATATTCTTTCTGGCTTTGTCAAAGATTAATTGACCATAAGTTGTGGGTTCATTTATGGGTTCTCTATTCTTTTCCATTGATCTATGTGTCTATCTTTGTGCCAATACCATACTGTCTTAATGACTACAGCTTTGTAATACACCTTAAAGTCCAGAATTATACCTCCAGCTTTGGTTTCCTTTTTCAAGGTGGCTTTGGCTATTGGGGTCTTTTCTGGTTTCATACAAAGTTTAGAATTGTTTGTTCTAGCTCTGTGAAGAACGGTGGTGTTATTTTGATAGGGATTCCATTGAATATGTAGATTTCTTTGTGTAGCATGGACGTTTTAACAATACTTGTTCTTCCAATCCATGAGCGTGGAATGTTTTTCTTTGTGTCTTCTTCAATTTCTTTCATAAGCTTTCCATAGTTTGCAGCAAGCAGATCTTTTACCTCTTTTATTAAGTTTATTCCTGGATATCTTATGGGCTTTGGTGCAATTGTAAATGGGATCGATTTCTTGATTGCTCTTTCTGCTGCTTCAGTATTTGTGTATAGAAATGCAATATATTTCTGTACATTGATTTTATATCCTGACACTTTGCTGAATTCATGTATCAGCTCTAGCAGTTTTTCAGTGGAGTCTTTCAGGTTTTCCATGTAGATTATGATGTCTTCTCTGAAGAGTAAAAGTTTGACTTCTTCCTTGCCAGTTTGTATGTCTTTTATTTCTTTTTGTTGTCTGATTGCTGGAGCTAGGACTTCCAGTACTGTGTTGAACAACTGTGGTGACAGTGGACATCCCTGTCATGTGCCTGATCTAAGGAGGAAAGCTCTCAGTTCTTCCCCATTAAGGATGATATTAGCTGTTTGTCTTCCATATATGGTCTTTATGATGTTGAGATATGTTCCTTCTACCCCTACTTTCTTGAGGGTTTTTATCAAGAAAGGATGCTGTATTTTGTCAAGTGCTTTTCCTGCATCTATTGAGAGGATCATGTGGTCCTTATCCTTTCTTTTATTAATGTGATGTATCACACTGATTTATTTGTGGATATTGAACCAACCCTGAAGCCCAGGAATAAATCCCACTTGATCATGGTGAAAAATTTTTTTAATGTATTGTTGGATTTGATTTGCTAATAATTTGTGGAGAATTTTTGCATCCATGTTCATCAGGGAAATTGGTCTGTAATGCTCCTTTTTAGTGGGGTCTTTGTCTCATTTTGGCATCAAGGTAATGCTAGCCTCATATAATGATTTTATAAGTTTTCCTTTCATTTCTATTTTTTGGAACAGCTGCAAAAGAATAGTTATTAACTCTTCTTTAAATGTTTGGTAGAATTCTATCTGGCCCTGGACACTTGTTTGTTGGGAGATTTTTGATCACTGATTCAATTTATTTACAGGTTATGGGTCTGTTAAAATTTTCTATTTCTTCCTGTTTCAGTTTTGGTAGTTTATATGTTCTAGGTATTTATCCATTTCTTCCAGATTGCCCATGTTGTTGGCATGTAATTGCTCACAATATTCTCTTATTATTGCTTGTATTTCTGTGGCATTGTGATCTCTCCTCTTTCATTCATGATTTTATTTATTTGGGTCCTTTCCTTTTTCTTTTTGATAAATCTGGCTAGAGGTTTATCAATTTTGTTAATTCTTTCAAAGATCCAGCTCCTAGTTTCATTGTTCTGTTTGTTTTTTTTTTTTTAATTTCAGTATCACTGATTTCTCCTCTAATCTTTATTGTTTCTCTTCTTCTGCTAGCTTCAGGCTTTATTTGCTGTTCTTTTTCCAGCTCCTTTAGGTGTAAGGCTAGGTTGTGTATTTGAGACATTTCTTCCTTCTTTAGGAAGGTCTGGATTGCTATATGCCTCCCTCTCATGACCACCTTTGCTGCATCCCAAAGGTTTTGGACTGTCATGTTTTCATTTTCATTGGCTTCCATGTACTTTTTAATTTCCTCTTTTAAATTTTTGGTTAACCCATTAATTTTTTTAATATGAAATTTATTGTCAAATTGGTTTTCATACAACACCCAGTGCTCATCCCAACAGGTGCCCTCCTCAATGCCCATCACCCACCCTCCCCTCCCTCCCACCCCCCAACAACCCTCAGTTTATTCTCAGTTTTTAAGAGTCTCTTATGGTTTGGCACTCTCCCTCTTTTTCTTTTTTTTTTTTTAGTAGGATGTTCTTTATCCTCCAAATATTTGTGGTCTTTCCAAATTTTTTCTTGTGATTGATTTCAAGTTTCATAGCATTGTGGTCTGAAAATATGCACAGTACGATCTCAGTAGTTTTGTATTTGTTGAGGGCTGATTTGTGACCCAGTATGTGATCTATTCTGGAGAATATTTCTTGTGCACTAGAGAAGAATGTGTATTCTGCTGCTTTAGGATGAAATGTTCTGAATATATCTGTGAAGTCCGTCAAGTCTGGTGTGTCATTCAGAGCCATTGTTTTTGATTTTATGCTTAATCTGTTCATTGTTGTAATTGGGGTGTTAAAGTCCCCTACTATTATTGTATTGTTATGAATAAGTTTTTTATATTTGTGATTAATTGGTTTATATATTTGGGTGCCTCTGTCTTGGGGGCATAAATATTTACAGTTGTTAGATCTTGGTGGATAGACCCCTTAATTATGATATAATGCCCTTCATCTGTTGTTACAGTCTTTGTTTTAAATTCTAGTTTGCCTAAGTATGGCTACCCTAGCTTTCTGGCCCAATGAGTCTCTTGTAGGCAACATATAGATGGATCTTTCTTTTTTATCCATTCTGATACCCTATGTCTTTTTATTGGAGCAATCAGTCCATTTACATTCAGAGTGATTATTGAAAGATATGAATTTAGTGCCATTGTGTTGCCTGTAGAGTTGGTGTTTCTGGTGATGTTCTCTGATCCTTTCTAGTCTTTGTTGCTTTTGGCCTTTTGGTCTTGTTTTTTCTCCAAAGATTCCCCCTTAAAATGTCTTGCAGGGCTGGTTTAGTGGTCATGAACTCCTTTAGATTTTGTCTGAGAAGCTCTTTTTTTCTCCTTCTCTTCTGAATAATGGCCTTGCTGGATAAAGAATTCTTGGTTGTATATTTTTCCCGTTCACCACATTAAATATATCCTGCCACTCCATTCTTTTTTTTTTTTTTTAAGTTTTTGTTAAGGGGGAGAAAGTATGAGCATGAGACCTGGGGAGGGGCAGAGAGAGAGAATCCCAAACAGGTTCCACGCTGCCAGTATAGAGCCCAATGTGGGACTCAAACCCATGAGCTCTGAGATGACCCAAGCCAAAGTCAAGAATCAGATGCTTAACCAACCGAGTCACACAGGCGCCCCTATCCTACCACTCCTTTCTGGCCTGCCAGGCTTCTGTGGACGGATTTGTTGTGAACCTGATCTGTCTTCCTTTGGAGGTTAAGGACTTTTTTTCCCTTGTTGCTTTCAGGATACTTTCCTTGTCTGTGTATTTTGTGAATTTGACTATGATATGCCTTGGTAATTGTTGGTTTTTTGTTGAAATTAACAGGAGTTCCCTGTACTTTTTGAATTTTGGTGTCTGTGTCCTCCAGATTAGGGAAGTTTTCAGCTATAAAAACCTTCTGTCCCTTTCTCTTTTCATCTTCTGGAACTCTATTACATGAATGGTTCCTCTTTAATAGTCACTGATTTATCTAAGTCTTGTATCATTACCTTTTGCCATTGTATCCCCTCTTTTTTTCAGCTTCATTATTTTCCATAATTTTATCTTCTATATCACTGATTTGCTGGTCTGCTTTGTCTATCCAAGCCATCATGGAATCCATTTGAGACTGTATCTCAGTTACAGCATTTTACATTTTGGCCTGACTAGATTTTAGTTCATTTAATCTCTGCAGAAAAGGATTCTCTGGTGTCTTCTATGCTTTTTTTCAACCCCAGCTGGTATTCTTAGAATTGTGGTTTTCAATTCTAGTTTATGCATCTTACTTACATCTTTGTTGATTAAATCCCTGGCCATTTCTTCCTGTTCTTTCTCTAGGGGTAATTGCTTCATCTGCCAAGATCTCTCAAATTATACAGGTTGTTGCATTAATCCTCAGGTCAATTACCTGTGTGTTCAAAATGGTTTGATGCTGATATAGCTGTGTTTCAGGAATGAGACAAACTCAGGGTCCCCTTACTACTCTGCCATCTTAACTGCCTCTGCCAAGTTTGCTGATTCTTAAAGTTGCAGGTTTTAAGTCTTGCTGGTTGTAAGAATTCACAAAATTTGGCCCTCTAGTCTTCAAAGCCAAATTCTACGGTGATTTGTCTTTGCTGTGCAGCCTCCCTGATTTGATAGTTTGTTTTGTGCCCTTGTCTGCACCTGTCTCTCCTTCTGGCAGCCAGACCTGCAGGGTTTAGCTCCCCTCCATGTCTCTACCCTTTCTACCTTCTTCAATGTGGCCCTTCTCTACATTTAGTTCTGGAGTTTATTCTTCCAGTCTTTGAGTCATTTTCTGGGTTACACTGATGTGTTATCTGGTTATATACACAGCACAGGTGAGTTTAGGGCCCTTCTACTCTGCCATCTTTGCCAAAAGTCCTCTCTACTGGTCTTATAAGTGATTTATCTACCTTTATTATGTTTGTATGTGCCTGTGGAATTTTTTTCCTTTTCTAATTTTCTTACTCCTGTTTATAGTTTTTCTTTCCACTGAAAGATTAATTCCCTTTAACATTTCTTACAAGGCTGGTTTAGTGGTGATAATTCCTTTGGGAAATTCCTGACCTCTCCTATTCCGAGTGATAATCTTGCTGGGTAGAGTATTTTTGATTGCAGGTTTTTTTCCTTTCAGCACTTTGCAGACCAGGAGTGGCATATTATATATTCAAAGTTTCTGCTGATATATCAGTAGATACCCTTATGAAGTTTCCCTTGTATGTAGCTGTTTTCTTTTCTCTTGCTGCTTTAAAAATTCTCTGTCATTACTTTGGAGTGGCACTGGTCACTGTGGGGGCTGCTTGCAGGATGTGAAGTCACAGGAGCCACTTTGAAGGGACTCTTGGTAAGTGGGACAGATTGGATGGGGTGGAGACACAGGAGAAAGCACAGGTAGAGTGTGGTGTGTTAGCAAGCTAGGTGGAGATTGGTCATGCTGTTTCCTGCAAGTGTCCAGTGATCTAAGCTGGGGGGCAGTAGAGAAATGGCTCCTGTCAGCTCTTTTGTTCTTGAACAACTCTCCCAAAGATCCCTTACCCTTCAGCACATGTTCTGAAATTAGTAAACAAATCTTTTTGCTGTGTACCCAGGTACTTTTCAAACTGCTACTTCTATGCTGTTTCTCAGCAGGGCTTTTTGCTAAGGTGTCCCTATTGCTCCCTGGCTCTCCTAGAGCTAAGCCCTAAGATCTCCAAAGTACCAGGAGGTAAGCCCTGCTGATTGTAAAAACTTATGAAGTTAAGCCATTGGTTTTTAAAGTCAGATGTTGAGGTGATTCATCACTGTTTGGGGGGCCTGCTGTGTGGTTGGTCCTCTCCTTTCTCTGTGCTTGTGGAGTCCCTTTCTTTTGTGGTTAGTCTCACCAAGAGTTTGGGTAATGACCCCATCTCTGCCCCTCCTACATTTTTCCTTGTGGCCTCCTCTTGTGGCAATTAACTGTGGAAAGCTTGTTCTACCAGTTTTTGGGTTGTTTTCTGGGTTATACTGATGTGGCTATTATCCATATGTATCCATGGGACAAGCTGAATTTAGGCTCTTCGTACTCAACCATCTTCCCAGGCTCCAATACAATATTTGGATCTTGTCAAACTTTGGTTCGCTCTTGAGAAAAACTTCAATTTATAGAATTTTTGTCAGTTTCAATTTTTTCTAACATAAATCATAAAGGCTATGGGGCTTAAATAGAATTGGCTAATAGAAAATAGATTCTTGATCACTCATTTAATGGTATAATCAAGTTAGTAATTTTGGGCGGGGGGGGGAGGGGTGAGACCAAGAATTTCTAGTTATCCTCAAGGCTGTTAGTATGTGTATCAATCAGCATGCAACTGGGAAAGTAACTCTGGATCTTTCAAGTAGAAGGAACACAGGGAACTGGTTTCATGGGTGATGGAACCAAGGCTAAGAAACCAAAAGAGATGGTGAAGCAATCCAAAGATTAGCAAGAGCAGGAAATGATACCATCAGATGGAATTGACAGCAAGAAGTGGTGTTACCAGAGTCCTAAAGCCAAAAGACAAAGAAGATACACCTGCTACCAGAGACACCACAAGAAACAGAGAAGTGGGACAAAAGGTGAGAAATACCACATTTCTTCTGTCTCCTCTTATGCTCTGATCTGCCACTCCTGCCTCCTTGGAAACCAGAGAGTACGAGTGTGAGGAAATATTCCCAATGAAGCATAGCAGGGGAAGAGCGAATAAATGGATTTGAGAGCTGACAATTGACCAATAGTACTGACCTGGCTTGTAATAAAGGAACTATTTACTAAATGAAACTGAAATCCCTTTACCTCATTGAACTTATAATGGCAATACTGTAACATACCAAGAGTCAAAAATTTCCATAGAAATCAAAATTATAGACATCTCTCAAATTTTTTCAAGTCTTTTTTAAAAACAAAAAACCCTCTTATCCTTTATTCAAGGAAGAATTCCTTAAATATTAAATGTCTACAATATGCCAAATACTTGGCTAAACACTAGGAATATACTAGTGAATAAGACCATATTCTCAAGGAGTTCACAGTCTACTGGGGACATAAATATACAAATACAGAGTTGTGTAAGTGCTGTTTGGGGAAAGTACTATAGAAGATCATAGGAGGGCATTTTAACTAAGGTGACTGTACTAGTTTGGTTCTTCAGAAAGCAGACACCAAGATGAGATTAGACATGTAAGACATTAGACACCAAGGTAGAATGATGACTCCCCTGTCCCCATCCCAAACATATCAACATCTTAATCTCAGGAACCTGTATTTTACCTTACATGGCAAAAGGGACTTTGATGCTGTGATTAAGAATCTTGAGATGGGGGGAGATTATCTTGGATTTTCTGAGTAGGCCCAATAGAATCACAAGAGCCCTCAAAAGAGACAGGCAGAAGGGTCAGTCAGTGATCACTGAACAGAAGCCAAATAATAATGCTGGTTCGGGAGGCAAAGGCAGGCAGGTAGGTAGTTGCTAGAAGTTGGAAAAAGCAGATTTCTCCCTATGGCCCCTAAAAGGAATGTAGCCCTGTCAACCCATTTGACATTTCTGACTTCTAGAACTGTAAGATAATAAGTTTATAATATTTTATGCCACTCAGTTTGTGGTAATTTGTTATATCAGAGATAGAAAATTAATACAGCAAGGAGTCTATGGTGCAAAATTTAAGGCAAGTGATCTCAGGGTGATGCTATCAATATCTATTATGATGACTAATTTTATCTGTCAATTTGACTGGGCCACAGGGTGCCCATTTATTTGGTCAAACACTACTCTGGGTATTTCTGTGAGGGAGTTTTTTTGATGAAATTGGCACATAAATCTGTAGACTGAATAAAGAAGATTGCCCTCTTGATGTGGGTGGGCCTCATCAGTTGAAGACCTGAACAGAACAAAAAGGTTGACTAGGCCGACCCTACCCTGAATAAGAGATCATTCCTTCTGCCTAACTGCCTTCAAACAGGGCATCAGCTTTTTCCTGCCTGTGGACTCTGAAACATCAGCTCTTCCTGGGTCTTCAGCCAACCAGTCTTTGAACTGGAACTGCATCATTAATTTTTCTGGGTCTCTAGGTTGCCCATTCATCTTGCAGATCTTGGGACTTGTTAGTCTCCATGATAGTGTAACCAATTCCTTATAATAAATATCCTATTAGTTTTTGTTTCTTGGAGAACTCTGATACACTCACAGGAGATCTGAGAGGCACTGCTTCAGGGCTTCCAGATTCCATCTCTTGCACTAACATCAACTCTCCACCCAGATTCAGAACCTCCTTTATAGTTCCTGTGAGCCTCTCTTACCTGGAGGAAACAGGAGGAGGTTAGTGGAATAACCTATAGCCCCCACAACTACCGGGGCCTGTGATCTCAGGGCCTCAACTGGTACTCATCTCCTTTCCCTCCTCTACCTTGGCAGGTCTTCATGGCTTACTTGATGGAGTAACCTAAACATTCTTGAGGTGATCTGGCCAATAAACCTAAAAAGGTTTGTGTTTCAAATTGTCTATTCATTTTTACATTATTTGTCTCATTGTTTTAATTCTTTAGTCTTAAGACAATCATCTTAATCTTATTTAACATTACAGTAAAAATTATTTTAAGAAAATCCATTAACTAAGGTAGGTCCCAGTTTACCACAAGGAGTACCAAATACTCCTTGAGATACATCTCTTTTTTCCTAATAAGGTAAAACCATTAATTAAGATCTCTATGCCCTTAAATGTTGTATCCCCTACCGCAGCAAGAATAGTCCTATAAAGGGTCAGAACATCATCTGCCTCATTGAATAAATTCCAGGTCGTCCCCAATTCTTTACATTATGTAAATAATCTAGGGGCTTCCCTTGGCAACACAAATTAGAATCTGTGTTTTAGCTTTGTCAAATCACAAAGAAAAAAACATAAACTCAATTTAATAAATCTTTATTGAGCTCCCACAGGGTGCATGAATTTAGGATCTATAACTTACATAAGTAGAAAAGTGTCACTTTAGCCTCTTAAAAATGAAAAAAAAAGCACAAATTACAACTTCTTTATCATTTAATGTGAGGCTCAGTTTGATATTTAACAGAATAATATGGGAAGTATAAACATTTTCCCTTCTACCAAAAAAGGGTTTTGATGCCAGGATAAACTAGCCTGTTGGTCTAACAATAGCTGATCAAAAAGGCTAGAGAATCTGGAAGTAAAAAGTGTACTTGGAAGCACTGTCCTCTGAGGGCTCATTCCCCTGAGGGCAACAAAATGCTGAAAAAATTAAATGGCTCAAAACTTAAATTCAAAGATCAAGAAGAGGAATTAGTCACAGCTTGGGGAAAAAAATGAGAACAGAGGACACTAAATGTAACTAGAGTCATAATTCTGAAGTTTTTCTGGAGTTGTAATAGAACTGTGAGTTAACCAAAGAGGATATAAACTCATGCTTCTTTGAACAGAGTGGTTTTAAACAATAGATTCTCCAGTGCAACAATGGTATTTTCAAGTATAATTCTAGTATTTGTACCTAGCAATACAGAAGAAAAGTAGCAGAGAGAAAGTGTCAAGTATCTAGGACATACAGGATTTGGCAGCCCTAGAATTCCCAGTTTGAGTCTTTTTCATCAGGAAAATCACATTCCGGCTCAGTCCAACGTGACACTGGAGACAGTGCTATTGATGGCTTAGGAGGCAACAGTGTAAGTATTGAGTCCTGGCTTTCTTCTTTCATCTGTTAAAGAAACTCAAAGCTATTGGTACATATGTCAGCAATAAATGATTTTTTAAAAAGTCATGTTAAGTGTGTAAAATATTTTTTAGGTATTTTCACTAATAATGCCTTTGATCATCTGAAAACAGGAAGAAGTAATAACCAAATAAACTGATTTTTATCAGAATTATTTTTCCCCTTCATCATTTCTAGCCAGTATAAAAAACTGTCTCTAATCAAAATATAAGCTGAGGGTATAGTAACATTTAATGACATTCTGTTTTTTATTCATTTTGTTTTGCAAAATGGAAATATTTTAGAAAGCTTATAATTGAACTACTACAAAAGTTTTCGTATTTTTAACTTTACTTTGGTAAGAAAGTCATTATTAAGAATCTTGGTTACCAAACTGTCCCCTTAAGCTAACAAGATTAAATGAAAAATTTTTTTTTTTATTTTTTTTTATTTTTGGGACAGAGAGAGACAGAGCATGAACGGGGGAGGGGCAGAGAGAGAGGGAGACACAGAATCGGAAACAGGATCCAGGCTCTGAGCCATCAGCCCAGAGCCCGACGCGGGGCTCGAACTCACGGACCGTGAGATCTTGACCTGGCTGAAGTCGGACGCTTAACCGACTGCGCCACCCAGGCGCCCCTGAATTTTTAATAGTAACTAAAAATATCTAGACAACAGAAGATATATCAGCTTACCTGTTTGAAGAACACATGGGACAATAAACTGCTTGCAGATGGTCTGATATTTTTTTTAATGTTATAAAAAAAAAATAGAACATCGTATTAGACTGTGTATTTTTAGGTGTAAAAAAGTATTAGAAATTAGATTCAGAGCTATAAAACTCAATACTAAAAAAAAGAAAAAGAAATATCAGGAAGCCCAATTCTTAACTGTAACCTTGACTAATGGAAAGAATTGAGAGAGAACATTTATGGGGCACGTACTAGTTATAAGGAAGTGTGCTAGGCATTACGGGGCTAAAAAAAGATAAGACACATCTTAAAGTACTAACATTAATGTATAGTTATGTAATAATTTACACTATTGTTACACAGAAACAACATTTTTGTACAGCTTGGAGCTTTCTAAAATGTATTAACATAAATACAGTAATTAATGTCCAGAAAGATGAACTGATTTTTACAAGGTGACTTAGGAAATGATACAGCTGAGATTGGAGCCCAAGTCTTCTGACTTCAGTATTATTCCCATTTGCTCATTGCCTCTATTTGCTTTTAGTTTTGATATTTTCTAGATTATAGTTTTTTGATCAAAAGATTGAGAAAAGAGACTTGAAAAGCTTCTATAAAAAATAAAACATGTAAGTTTGATGCTATTTAGAAGTGGCCAATATTACCTTTTCTCAGGATCTTGTTGCAAACAGAGCTGTACCAAGCTAAAGAAGGCAGGAGAGAAAGTTTTTGAGGATGGAGTTTGCAATCTGTCACTATTTACTGTTTGAGTTCCACTGGAGACAAGCACACTTTCTCCAATCCCAGAGTCTACACCTGATCGGGAATTCTTCATTCTGGATTCTGATTGAGGGAAGATACTGACATCCAATGGGCTGTAAGGAGGACCTTTCAGCTTCTGTAACAACATCTAAAAGAAAGAAAAGTTTCTTTCACCCTTTTCAGGGAAAATGTTAAAACAATAATAAAGATTCTAACAGCAAAGACATTTTAACAGAAATTATCTAGAATATAAGGGATCTTATGAAGGGAAATTAGTTTGGGATTTTAGTAGCATTTACCTGAGTCCTATGCATGTCCTGGAAAGGTACCTTCCCACTGGCCAATTCACATGCTGTAATCCCAACACTGTAAATATCTGACTTTACATTATATCCATGTAAATCCTGTAGAACAATTAATTTGAAGTCCTTTAGTGAAAATAAAATACAAAGTTATATATCTGTGTTTTTTTGAGAAAGGATGTTGAACAATGGAAAAATCTCATTAGGTGAGAAATCAAGATATACCTAATATATGGTATATACATTTTAAAATCCCTAACAATAATTTTGACAAGAAAGAGGAAAAGTCTTGCAGTAGGCCATTCACCAAGCCAAATCTAAGGGCACAATTGTCCTTTAGTCAAGCTCAGAAGACACTCAAGATGCACAGACAACCCAATGCAAAGGCCACACCTGACCTGTCTCAGTAGTTCTGGGCTCAGCCACGGCTGCACTGATGTGCTGAACTGTGGGAAATCATACACAGCCCTATGCCTCTGTCCATGCTTAACCAAACTATGCAGGTGGGACAGGCCAGAGAGGGTCACTAGGCCATCACCAGAAATGAGGATATGGCTGGCTTTAATACTCCTAGAACAAAAAGAAACAATCCTAAATACTAGGAAATTGGCCAATGAAGAATAAAAATCTGGTCAGAACAAATCCATGTATTCTCTTGGAAATTAAATACTCTTTATAAAACAGCACGCTTATATGTAAGTGTGCTTATACACACACATATACATATATACATACACACATATAAAATATTCAGGGAATTAGGAATCCTTTCAACTATTTAATATAGCATTAGAACAAGGGAAAATACAACTGACAGCTACATGTTTGGAAGTGATAATATTTTTTTTCAAACTTGGAATGGAATCACATTACTAATTTCACTATTTTAGGATACTGCTGTAAAATACCCAAGGAGAAGTCTAAAAAAATCAAGTAATATTTGAAGCATAAAGTTAGAATATAAAGTTAAATGCAGCATTATCCAATAAAAGGCAGCCTCCCCTGGTATTAACATCATTTATAAATATATGTCTTACATAAAAATTTCTTTTTTCAAATAAATTGTAAAAGAGCCTTGTTCAGTAAAATACTGAATTTGGAAACTAAGGGAGTCTAGTTAACTGTAGTAAAACCTTGATTAATTAGAATACGGTCTGTTAGAACTCACAGTTAACCAGAATGTTCCTAAAAATGAATAGTAAGAAAACAAGCTTTAAAGAGACTGAAACGAACTTTAAAAATAATTTAAAAAGAAAAACGTCCCAGTATATCTTAAAACAGCATTGTTTTTAATGTTCAGTCAATTAGTTCTGCATCTATAGTTTAAAAACAAGAGAACTGATACTTAGCATGATAATCTCAAAGTGCTACAACATATTTAAGAAATTAACGAAAGGTTTAGTTCCAATTTGTACATAAATTTGTAAATATGACATAGAGCTATAAAGCAGATAAAGCAGCTCTTTATATGCTTAAGAAAAACAAACAAAAGAGACAGCAAGGATCCCATTACATAGAGTTTATACTCCACCAGGAAAGGCTCTCCACCAGAACACTAAGCACAGCATTTGGCAAAGAGGATGTGGTGTGAACATTTTTGGTGAATGACCATAAAATGTAATAAGCATTTACTACTACTGGCCCCTTCCTCTCTCAATTTTCACTTATGAGTTTCCTATCTCTCCTAACACTCAACTGCTCCTTCCTAAAAGCTCCTTAAATGATTTCATTCTTTAAAATACAAATAAATAAATACCTGTGAATGCAGCCATTTTGGTGCAGATAGCTCAACCCTCTCACTGCTCCAAAGAGAATGTTTCTTATTAAAGTTTCACTCATTCCTTCAGGAAAGTAAGTCTTCAAGAGCTGACTTGCTGAACCTGAAAGAAACACCTGAAATCTTTAACTGAACATTGGTTTTGTTTGTAGCTATGTTTTAAATGTTCTTTTCAACTATAAATACACACACACACACACACACACACACACGTTTTAGAGTCTACCTACTTTCCTATGCAAAGGTAGTTTTCCTTCAAGAATCTTTAAAAAGACTTTTCTAATGATACTCTAGAGATTAGAAAAGAGAATTAACAATTTTCAGTATTACTTAAAAAAATACTGTATTTATATATTTTTAGACCCAGAGGCAACTCATCAAAGTTATCCTAAAGATCAAAGCTCTAACTCTTAAATACAGAGAACAAACTGAGGGTTGATGGGGGGGGGGTGGAAGAGGGGAAAATGGGTGATGGGCATTGAGGACGGCACTTGTTGGGATGAGCACTAGGTGTTTTATGTGAGCGATGAATCACAGGAATCTACCCCCAAAAACAAGAGCACACTGTATACACTGTATGTTAGCCAACTTGACAATAAATTATATTTTAAAAAATAAAAAATAAAAATAAAAGCTCTAGAATCCATTTGTTTATTTGTGCAATATAATTATTGAACACTTTATGCAAGGAACTGTATGAGCACCAAAATGAAAAATACATACATGATCCTGCCCTCAAGAAGCTGAAGTACAGTGAAAGGAGACAGGTACACACACAGATGTTTATACTATAATAAAGTAAGTTTACAATGAGAGAAATAGGGACAGAGATGGTGTGCACAGGTGAAAAAACATTCTGCTTAAAGACTTTTATAGTGGCTCTCCATTGACAGAAGGGCAGGGAACTGAAGGGAAGAGAGAGCCTGTTCAAAGGCACACACTTCTTGGAGAAGCAGTAGTAGTTTCATTGATCATCAGGTCAACATGAACCAGATATGGAAATTTATCATGAAATCTAGAATTGGCCACCAGATTTATAAATTAAAAGTAGTGAATCATAAATCTAAGATCCCACTCATCCTTATAAGTATGGCTTCCACGCTAAACTCTGAGTTATTTTATGTAAGATAAGTTTTCTTACCATAGGCCATAAATGGAGAAATAACCCAAAGCCAGCTGCCAACAGTGAAAACAGTCCAATAGGTTGTAATATTGGGGTGCCGGAAAAAGTGGGACAAAATCACTGCTTTCTAGGATAAACACACAAGAGACAAGACATTTAAAACAACTTGTTTTTGCCTTGTGATGAAAATAACAGTAGAGGTGGCAGCTAACACTCAGCAGAATTTATTGATACCAAGCACTGTTCTTGGTGCTGCCATTTCTTTAAATCTCACCAACAAGACATTAAGTATGTCATATGATCATTCCTATTTTACAAGAGAGAAATAGGAAATAAGAAACGTAGAAATAAGTTAGAAAACTTGTCCGAGAGCATATAATCAACAAAAGAAATAGAAGTGAGATGTGATCTCAGTCTGACTTCTGAGGTCATACTCTCAACATCTATACTATGTTCTTAAAATAGAAACATTTAAAAATACATAAAACTGTGAAGATAATCACTTCTAACACTAAATCTCAGAGAGAACCACTGTTAACATTTCAGCATAATTTCTTTCAATCTTTTTTTCTGTGCAATATACATGTGCACATGTAAATACTTTAAAAATAAGGACAATATCAAAAAATGCTTTCCCTCTTTATATCAAAAATGATTAGTGACACAGCATAGATGGAGATGAAGTGTATTATTTTAAGTGAAATAAGTCAGTGAAAGACAAATACCATATGATTTCACTCATATGTAGAATTAAAGAAACAAAGCACATTAACATAGGGGAAGGGGTAAAAAAAAGAGAGGGAGACAAACTCTCAACTATAGAGACTCTTAACTATAGAGAACTGAGGGTTGATGGAGGGGAGGGGTGGGCTAAATGGGCAATGGGCATTAAGGAGGACACTTGTGATGAGCACTGGCTGTTATATATGTGATGAACCACTAAATTCTACACCTGAAACCAATATGACACCATATGTTAACTAGAATTTATGTTCTTTAATGCTTATTTATTTTTGAGAGAAAGAGCACGAGCAGGGGAGAGGAAGAGAGAGAGGGAGACACAGAATCTGAAGCAGGCTCCAGGCTCCAAGGTGTCAGCACAGAGCCCAGAACAGGGCTCGAACCCACAAATCATGAGATCATGACCTGAGCTGAAGTCAGATGCTTAACCGACTGAGCTGCCCAGGCGCCCTAGTTAACTAACTAGAATTTAAATAAAAACTTGAAATTAGTGCCACTCTGGAAAACAGTATGGCAGCTCCTCAAAAAACTAAAAATAGAACTACCCTATGACCCAGCAATTGCACTACTATTTATCCAAATGATACAAAAATGCTGATTTGAAGGGGCACATGCACCTCAATGCTTATAGCAGAGCTTTCAACAATAGCCAAATTATGGAAAGAGCCCAAATGTCTGACTGATGAATAAAGAAGATGTGGTGTGTGTGTGTATATATATATACATTTATATGTATATATACACAACATACATACATAAACACACACACACACACACACACACACTTGCTCTTTCAAAAATTTTAATTTCAACAAATATGCAGAGGTGCCTGGGTACACGCACACACAATGGAATACTACTTGGCAGTCAAAAAGAATGAAATCTTGTCATTTGCAACAATGTGGATGGAACTGGAGAAAATTATGATAAGTGAAAGAAATTAGTCAGAAAAAGACAAATATATGATTTCATTCATATGTGGAATTTAAGAAACACAACAAATGAACATAGGGGAAGGGAAGGACAAATAAGATAAAAACAGAGAGGGAGGCAAACCATAAGAGACTCTTAAATATAGAGAACTGAGGGTTGCTGAAGGGGAGGTAGGTGGAGATGGGCCAAATGGGTGATGAGCTTTAAGGAGGGCACTTATTGGGATGAGCACTGGATGTTATATGTAAGTGATGAATCACTGGGTTCTACTCCTGAAACCAGTACTACACTGTATGTTAACTAACTTGAATTTAAATAAATTTGAAAAATATTTTTTAATTTGAAATTGAAAAAAAATTAGTGACAAAATGGTATTATAATATTCCTAAAATGCAATTCTGTTAAAATTTATTCATTCAGAAGTTAATTTTCCTTACCTGGATGAAAAGGAAACTGTATGCTTTTGTTTTTTCTATTTCCTCATTTGACTATTTGTGACTGGACTAAGATTATTGTAAATCTCCAGACCAGCATTTTGAATATGATATTTGTTTGAAGGAATTTACAGTAATTACCAAAGTTTGAATATATTTGTTCTTCTGTGGATCTGGATTCCAAGTATTCCTTCCAATTCTGTACTTGCATATTCATTAGAAGAAAGAAATCTAACTTCCTCTAACAGAAAGAAATATTAATTTGGTAAAAAAAATTCTTACAGATGTAATCTCCTCAAATAGACATTAAATAAATCATTTTTTTCATTTTGTTACCTGTAAAGCTTTCAGGCGTTCATCAGTGCAGTTTTCCAGATTTGTAATTTTTATAGTCACCAGTGTTCCTGTAGGAGTATGCCGGGCAAGATGAACAGAAGTCAAGTTGTCAAATCCTCTTCCTACAGTCAGATGTAAAACTCATGTTAGTAACCAAAGAAGAAAAAAACTGACAATTTGGACAACATCAAAATTTAAAACTGCTCTTCAAGAAAATACTGTTAAGAAAACGAAAAGATAAGCCACTGACTGAAAGTATTAACTATGCTTACATCCAGTATATATAAAAAATTCTTACAACTCTATACCAACAGAATTTTTACAATTCTATACAAACTTATACTAAATTTTAAAATATGCATAAGATTTGGGGTGTCTGGGTGGCTCAGTTGGTTAAGTGTCAGACTCTTGATTTCAGCTCAGGTTATGATCTCATGGTCTTTTTAAAAAAAATTTTTTTTAATGTTTATTTATTTTTGAGAGAGATGGAGACAGAATGCGAGTGGGTTAGGGGCAGAGAGAGAGGGAGACATAGAATCCAGAGCAGACTCCAGGCTCTGAGCTGTCAGCACAGCGCCCAACGCAGGGTTCAAACTCACGAGCTGCAAGATCGTGACCTGAGCCGAAGTCAGATGCTCAACTGACTGAGCTACCCAGGCACCCTATGATCTCACAGTCTTGAGACTGAGCCTTATGTTGGGCTCTGCGCTGAGTGTGGAGCCTGCTTAAGATTCTCTTTACCTGCCCCTTCTCTGTGCTCACTCACTTGCTCTTTCAAAAATTGTATTTTAATTTCAACAAATATGCAGAGGTGCCTGGGTGGCTCAGTTGGTTAAGCATCTGACTCTTGATTTCAGCTCAGGTCACAATCTCATGGTTTGTGGGTTCGAGCCCCATGTTGGCCTCCGTGCTCACAGTGTGGAGTCTACTTGGGATTCTCTCTCTCTCTCTCTCTCTCTCTCTCTCTCTCTCTCTCTGTCCCCTCCCCCTCGTGAGCACACACTCTCTCAAAATAAACTTAAAAAAATCTTAAATAAATAAAAATATTCAGATGATTAAATAGGCAATCCACAAAAAAAGATATAGGAATGTATATTCCTATACATTCCTTTTCATGAGATACATTGAAAAGATGCTCAAGATAGAGAGCATGAAAAGATGCTCAAGATAGAGAAATGCAAATAAAAAAACCACAATGATACACCATTACATATCTGTTATAACGGCTAAAATTGTGACCTGATAAACAAATTATGACAAATTCAAACAACAGGATACAATCAGCAATTCCTACACCACTGATGTCATTTCTGTCACATAAATGGTATCATAAAGAGTACAGTCTTTTGTGTCTAGTTTCTTTTACTTAGCATAATGCTTTTGAGTTTGTTCCATGTTGTTTTAATAGCTTCTTTCATTGCTGAGTAATAATCCATTACTATGGACAAGTCACAATTTATTTATCCATTCATAAGTTGATAAATATTTGGGTTGTTTTCAGTTTTTGGTGACTATTAAGCTGCGAAAACATTCTTTAAGTAGACATATGCTTTCATTTCTCTTTGGCAGATACTGGCAAGTGGGATTGCTGGGTCACCTATATTTAACCTTATAAGAAGTTGCAAAACTGGTTTTAAAGTGGATGAACCATTTTTAATCCCACGAACAATCTATAAGAGCTATAGCTGCTTGACATACTGAACAGCATTTGGTATCATCAGTTTTTAAAATATAAAACACCTGGAGTGGCACCTATCAATAGGCATCTAATAAATGTTAGTTCCTCTCTCTTTCCACAGTCACCAAATTCTGCCACTTATCTTTGAAATGAAGTTAACCACAAATTCATCCCTTTCACTCCAGTGTCAGCATGACTGCCTTAGTTCAAGTCCTGTCCTCCTTTGCTGGTCAAATGTGGTGACTTCCTTATCATGTTCTACATTCTCAACTAAGACATGCTCCCAAATTACTGGGGGATCTACTTCAAAAGCCTATACCTAGGTCCAATTCACCAGAAATTTTGATTCGTTAGGTCTGTGATGGGATATAGGCATTGCAATTTTTAAAGACTCAGGTGATATGGATGATACTTCCAGTTGTAAATCAGTCTACATCTTCCAGACTGCTGCCTGGAATTGCTGCCAGTTTTCCCTCTAGAACTCAGCATTTTATCACTAGAAGAGTACTACCGTGCAGCACCTGAGACCTTAGACCCTCCAGTCAGAAAGGTTTGCTTTAAAATCACTAGTTGTAGGATTGCTACTTGAATTCTCAGAGGCTCAGTATCTTCATCAGCCAAATAGGAGTGGTAAAAGGCTGACATGAAAAACTACACATGAAATGTTCAGCTCAGTGCCTGTTAGATGGTATTATTACCATTGTCACTGTTCCACAATGTATCTCAAGCGCAGAGGGAATAAATTCCAAACTTGTGGCTTAAATGCTTTGAGCAATGAAGTGGGTAAGTTGTGAGGGATGAGAGTCTGAACTTGTAAATACACCATATGAGGTCTTTCACAGGTGTTCCAAACCTCCCTTTCTAGATTTGTCTCCGACCACTACCTACTCTTGTAGGCAACAAGTGGGGGGTTGTTTAGGTTCCCCACTAACCATTCTTCCTCAGTCATCTACTGAAGTAATTCTGTTTTTACCTTTTTTGAATTGACATCATCTGAATGTCCATTCTAATTTGGGGGCATTTTCCACTAGTGCTATTTTAGGAAAGGTCAGATCCTTATTTGCTCTTGGCTTCCTTGACCCTGCCATGTGAACATCAATGACCTATGCTTAGCTAACTAAAGGATGGAGTTAGTGACAAACAGAAGCAGAGGCAGTCAGAGCTTCCTGCAGTGGGTTCCACTGTCTGGGATATAAGTACTCTAACAGGTAATACACTAACTAGGCTGTTCCTAGGCCATGGCCCTGGCTCTGGTTCTAGTTATGCAGCTTCGCTTAGCTTCTTCCAAGTCTATCTCTCTAGCCAATAATTCTGTCAGTTAGCAATATTGTTCAAAAAATTCCTCTCTTAAGTTAGTCAGGATTGTTTTCTGTTGTTTGTAACAAAACCCTGACTAGAACATTCAGCAAACTTTTCCTCATTTTTCAGAATCCAGCTCATTTTTGTGATCTTTCTTGCGACTTTCACAGTAGTCAAGATGGATGGTCAGATGTTTCATCTTTTCTGTTCCTGTAATACTTAACACATCTCTACTTCAGTACTCTCTAGTACATAAACAAGGCTATCTTATGTGTTCAACTTCCCAGAAAGAAATGGATTCCTCAAGTGTTTTACATGGTTTTATATCCCTAGCATCTAACAGAGTATCTGTTTGCAATGTTTAATAGATGTTTCTGAATATTCACCGCAAAAATTTCACATGTATATGGCTATAAACAATAATTCATCTTGTTCCAAACTTAACTGAGAAAGGTGTTTACTATAAATGGGGTTTTAGGTAAGTTTTTGTTTTGTCTTGTCTTGTTTTTGAAAGAGAGTGCATGCAGGTGTGACTAGAGGAGGGGTATCAGCAGAGGGGGAGAGAGAGAATCTTAAGCAGACTCCATGCCCAGTGTGGAGCCCAACCTGGGGCTCAATCTCATGAACTGTGAGATCATGACCTGAGCTGAAATCTGAGCCATTAAGGTGACCCTAGGTAAGTTTTTAAGTTAAAAGAAACTTGGTTAAAAGACTGTGACTAAAAAGATTTACATGATTTTTCATACCCAGTATAAATTATAGACATAAAATCAGAAGATTCCTACAATAAAGACACAAATAATATTTAGATTACTTAGTGTCTTCCTTCTCTAAAAATACTTGAGTGAAAAAGTAAAAATTCTAGAAAGTAATCTTGAAAATTGGGGCTGCTATTTTAGGGAAGACATAAAATTAATAGATCCATCTGACTGACACAATTAACATGTAGCCTTATTAACATAGGTGACAACAGAGAAAAACCCACTCACAAAATAATCTTTGTGCCATCAATTTCATTTCTAACAATGAAGGATCAATTCAGGATAATTACCAATTTCCACTTGGAGTTCATAGTGAGAAACATTGGTGGAACAGATCACATCCTTGGCTCTAGTGGATGAAGGCAACTGGGAAAAGGGTAGCTCATCAACCTGCATTGTTTTAAAAAGAGGAAAACAAAATAAACTTTTTTGGTTCCCCATTTTAGTCCCCTACCCTAATATAAAATACTGATATTTTAGTTTCAAACACAATGCTCATTAGGAAAGCACTGGAGGGTGGCTTAAGACACTGTTTCAAAATCTAAGAAGAGTTTACAATTGCTAATAAGTGGTTAGTTAAAAAGCCATCAGCACGTAAAGGGGGACAGGGTGGGAAAAGCAGATTTATAGGTAGCAAAGAATAGTTTCTGGCACAATTTCCAGTAAGCACTTTTAGGAATTGCTAGAAATGGCTGTTAATTCCTGAGGTTATCTAATAAACACATCAAGGGTAGAAATGCAGGGACCTGTCCAGAATATTCTATACTTTTACTCTTGCTTCAAGTGGTTGCCAGTTGTATCTATTACACATACAGGTACCTGACTCAGCTAGTGGAGGTATTAACAATTCAAGGAAAAATTTCCACATTGCAGCCTATTAAAATTGCTGAAGTTTTTCACAAGATTGAATAAATCAGAAGGGAGATCAGAAAGAAAAATAAACCCCAAGAGTTGGAAGAATAGGGTACAGACTTCCCGAATACCAATATGAGGTCTCATGGGGGTGCTTTAGGGTCAGAGTTCTAGGTTTGCACCAGATCCCAGTGGCAGTGAAAATGACATGCACACAGAAGAGAGAAGAGGCCAATACCACTCGTGTCATATGATAGCGAAGAGGACCTCCCAAAAGACACAGTACTCCAAAAGACACTTGGAAGGATTTACAGGCATCGGTAGGTGGCAACAATTTTATTACTGCCTCCAAGATAGAGATAAGGAAATGTGGGATTAGAAATGATATTACTGTGTGTTAGGAATTGTACTGACCACTTTTTACATCCTTGATTCTACATGTTCCCTAAACTTCTAAAAGAGCACAAAAAATATAATTATAAGCTCACAGCTAAAGATGAATAAAGGTGAATACTGTTCAAGAGGAGTGAAAGACTAAAATTAGAATTAATCCTAATGAAGAAAAAAAAATCTAAATAAATCAATTTTATTTCATTGTAACAGGTAACCTTCAAATAAACTCAGATTTAAAGAACACAAATAAGAGATAGAAAAACATATAACAATTTTTTTTTAATTTTAAAGTAATAACCTGTAAGCCTGTCAGGAAGGCTAGATCAGAATAAACTAAAGCTTACAGTTCACTGCTTGAAAAAAAATGGCAATAGGTTACCAGATAATGGACTAAAATCAGGCTAATCAACCTTTTCTTTGCTTCCATCTCATTGATTAAGGAAATAGTCTTCTTTAAAATAGAAGGGGCACATGTGTTATAAATAAGTAGCTGAAGTCTAAAACTGTTTTAAATAAGTTCAAAGCTACAGGCCAGACATAATTACATCTAGGATACTAAGTGTGCAAATATAGTAAAACTGAGAAGAATGAAAATAGTAAAACATTGACTCAATTTTCAAAAAAAGCGTGAAAACTACAAAGGGGTAATAAGCCTTGATGCAGTTGCCCAGTAAAGTCTAAAATCAAATTACTACATAGATGAATTATAGACACTTAAGAAAACAACATGGTAATCATAAGAAGACTGTATAGGTTTACTACGAGTAAATCATCCTAAACTAAGCTCACTTCTCTTTTTGATTTGATGACTAGAAAATTAGAAAGCAAAAATCATGGCATGGTCAGTGTTCAAGGGAAGATGATAAAAGTAGGAAGATCCTAAGCTCACTTCATCCCACAGATACAGCTAAATAACCCGTATCAGTGTAAATAACCCAGAAAATGACCTAAAGACTGGCAGAACGGACCTTCCACAGCTAATTGTACAGAAGAGACCGCATAAAAAAAAAAAAAATGGTAGGATGTGCAGACATATGGTCTGGAACCAAACTGACCCACAAGACTATCTGCAGGAGGGAAAGACACCACAAGCACGGAGAAAGGAGAGAGGCACATGGGTGGCTCAGTTGGTTAAGCATCCAACTTCAGCTCAGGTTATGATCTCGAAATTCATGGGTTTCAGTCCTGCATTGGGCTCTGGGCTGACAGCTCTGAGCCTGGAGCCTGCTTCAAATTCTCTGTCTTCCTCTCTCTCTGCTCCTCCCCTGCTTGCACTCTGGTCTGTGTCTCTCAAAAATAAATAAATGTTAAATTATTTTTTAATAAAAAAAAAGGAGAGAAGCAGACCCCACACCAGGCATGGGTGACCAGCACTGGGAAAATGAATCCCCACATTATATGACTTTGAAAACCAGAGAGGCTTAACTTCATGAGTTTTGTCAATCAGTGGAGCTTGACACCTGATAATTTCAAAATCAGCACTCAGCTCTGGGAGAGCCAGAGCATAACAATCACACTGAGATAAGGCACTAAAGTAGTAGTTTGAAAAACACCTGTGGTATATAGAAAGATTTATTTTCTAATTTCTGAAGATGTTCTAGAGGGGCAGGAATTTTAGGAGACTTACCCAAGAACAAAAGACCTGGAGGTGCCATTTCTCTCCCCAACCCCCAAACTAGAGACGTGGGACACCCACAAGAATACTCTCCTATGAGCTCACTAACAGCGTGCCCCACCCCCATGTTCTCCTGTAGACCTGACTTCAGCAGGAGTCCATCCAAGGCAGTGTCACAGGCATGGCATTGTGCAAGCAGCCCAGACAGTAGGCAGTACCACTCCAAAGTGACTCCTGCTGTAGGGAGAGGGGAAGAGAACCACACATACCACTCTGATTCTGACCCTAGCAGTGGGTGGGGGCAAACATCTGGTCTGACTGCAGGCCCCACCCACCCACAAAAGCTTCTCAAGGGACAACACTGGGATAGCACCCTGCAGTCTGGTATGACCATAGCCCTGACCCACCTTAAGTCCAAGGCATCCTCAAACTCACCATTCAAAATACAAGGACTAAAACCTGCCAACAACAGGAAAAGAGAACCACTGCAGATCACTGGACTAAAGGCAAACACAGCTTACCCACAAGAGGGAGCACAAAACACATATAGGAGACATCCCTAAAGCACCTGTTTCTAGTGAAGAGGGGACACTGCACTGCACAGCACTATAGAACCTCTTCTTCAGATGGCCACTACTTTCAAGAGCAGGAGACACAGCTAACTTTCCTAACACAGAGAGAGTTAGAAAAAATGAGAAGACAGAGAAATATGTTCCAAATGAAAAGGCAGGACAAAGTCAGCAAAAGAGCTAAACAAAGCGGGGATAAGTTATATGCCTGATAAATAAAGTAATGGCCATAAAGATACTCACTCGAGAAAAGAGAGGAGGATATCAGTGAGACCCTCAACAAAGAGATAGAAAATATAAAAAAGAACCAAACAGAGATGAAGAACATAATAATTCAAATTAAAAATACACTATAAAGAATAAACAGTAGACTAGAGAAGGCAGAACAGATCAGTGACCTATAAGACAGAGTAATAAAAAATAATCAAGCTGAACAGCAAAAAGATGAGAATAGATTAAGGGAACTCAGTGATACCATCAAGCCCAATAACATTTGCATTACAGGGATCCCAGAAAGAGAAGAAAAAGGGGGCAGAAAATTTATTTGAAGAAATAATAGATGAAAATGTCCCAAATCTGGGGAAGGAGACCAGCTCTTCGCCCCTCACCCGGGCACCCACATCCACTCTTGGCACCCTTGGGTTTTCTCATTCCTCAGGGTTGTTTTGCTACAGAAAGGTTGTGTGTTAAGAGAATTTGATGGGAGAGATGGAGAGGGAAAATGGCGGCGTAGGAGGACCCTGGGCTCACCGCACGTCCTGCTGATCACTTAGATTCCACCTACACCTGCCTAAATAACCCAGAAAACTGCCAGAGGATTAGCAGAACGGAGTCACCGGAGCCAAGCGCAGATGAGAGGCCCACGGAAGAGGGTAGGAAGGGCGGCGAGGCGGTGCGCGCTCCACGGACTGGCGGGAGGGAGCCGGGGCAGAGGGGCGGCTCGCCGGCCAAGCAGAGCCCCCAAGTCTGGCTTGCAAAAAGGGGAGGGGCCTGACGGACTGTGTTCCGACAGCAAGCGCGACTTAGCGGCTGGGAGGTCATAAGTTAACAGCTCTGCTCAGAAAGCGGGAAGGCTGGAGGACAAAGGGAAGGAGAGCTGCTGAGCCCCCTGATGACAGAGCTCAGTTTGGCAGGGAACAAAGGCGCTCGCCAGCGCCATCTCCCCCGCCCATCCCCCAGCCAAAATCCCAAAGAGAACCAGTTCCTGCCAGGGAACTTGCTCGCTCCGCGCAAACACCCAACTCTGCACTTCTGCGGAGCCAAACCTCCGGCAGCGGATCTGACTCCCTCCTGCTGCCACAGGGCCCCTCCTGAAGTGGATCACCTAAGGAGAAGCAAGCTAAGCCTGCCCCTCCTGCCCCCGTGCACCTTGCCTACCCACCCCAGCTAAGACGCCAGATCCCCAGCATCACAAGCCTGGCAGTGTGCAAGTAGCCCAGACGGGCCACCCCACCCCACAGTGAATCCCGCCCCTAGGAGAGGGGAAGAGAAGGCACACACCAGTCTGACTGGCCCCAGCGGTGGGCTGGGGGCAGACATCAGGTCTGACTGCGGCTCCGCCCACCAACTCCAGTTATACACCACAGCACAGGGGAAGTGCCCTGCAGGTCCTCACCACGCCAGGGACTATCCAAAATGACCAAGCGGAAGAATTCCCCTCAGAAGAATCTCCAGGAAATAACAACAGCTAATGAACTGATCAAAAAGGATTTAAATAATATAACAGAAAGTGAATTTAGAATAATAGTCATAAAATTAATCACTGGGCTTGAAAACAGTATAGCTGACAGCAGAGAATCTCTTGCTACAGAGATCAAGGGACTAAGGAACAGTCACGAGGAGCTGAAAAACGCTTTAAACGAAATGCATAACAAAATGGAAACCACCACGGCTCGGATTGAAGAGGCAGAGGAGAGAATAGGTGAACTAGAAGATAAAGTTATGGAAAAAGAGGAAGCTGAGAAAAAGAGAGATAAAAAAATCCAGGAGTATGAGGGGAAAATTAGAGAACTAAGTGATACACTTAAAAGAAATAATATATGCATAATTGGTATCCCAGAGGAGGAAGAGAGAGGGAAAGGTGCTGAAGGGGTACTTGAAGAAATTATAGCTGAGAACTTCCCTGAACTGGGGAAGGAAAAAGGCATTGAAATCCAAGAGGCACAGAGAACTCCCTTCAGACGTAACTTGAATCGATCTTCTGCACGACATATCATAGTGAAACTGGCAAAATACAAGGATAAAGAGAAAATTCTGAAAGCAGCAAGGGGTAAACGTGCCCTAACATATAAAGGGAGACCTATAAGACTCGTGACTGATCTCTCTTTTGAAACTTGGCAGGCCAGAAAGAATTGGCACGAGATTTTCAGTGTGCTAGACAGAAAAAATATGCAGCCGAGAATCCTTTATCCAGCAAGTCTGTCATTTAGAATAGAAGGAGAGATAAAGGTCTTCCCAAACAAACAAAAACTGAAGGAATTTGTCACCACTAAACCAGCCCTACAAGAGATCCTAAGGGGGACCCTGTGAGACAAAGTACCAGAGACATCACTACAAGCATAAAACATACAGACATCACAATGACTCTAAACCCATATCTTTCTATAATAACACTGAATGTAAATGGATTAAATGCGCCAACGAAAAGACATAGGGTATCAGAATGGATAAAAAAACAAGACCCATCTATTTGCTGTCTACAAGAGACTCATTTTAGACCTGAGGACACCTTTAGATTGAGAGTGAGGGGATGGAGAACTATTTATCATGCTACTGGAAGCCAAAAGAAAGCTGGAGTAGCCATACTTATATCAGACAAACTAGACTTTAAATTAAAGGCTGTAACAAGAGATGAAGAAGGACATTATATAATAGTGACAGGGTCTATCCATCAGGAAGAGCTAACAATTATAAATGTCTATGCGCCGAATACCGGAGCGCCCAAATATATAAAACAATTACTCATAAACACAAGCAACCTTATTGATAAGAATGTGGTAATTGCAGGGGACTTTAACACCCCACTTACAGAAATGGATAGATCATCTAGACACACGGTCAATAAAGAAACAAGGGGGAGACATTGGATCAGATGGACTTGACAGATATATTTAGAACTCTGCATCCCAAATCTGGGGAAGGAAACAGAAATCCAGGCAGGCACAGAGAGCTCCCCAACAAAATCAATCCAAGGAGGTCCACACCAAGACATAAAATTAAAATGGCAAAAGGCAGTGATAATAAGAAAATTTTATAAGGAGCAAGAAAACAGTTACATAAAAGAGAAACTCCATAAGACCATCAACTGATTTTTCAGCAGAAACTTTTCAAGCCAGAAGCAAGTGGCATGATATATTCCAAGTCCTAAAGGAAAAAAACAAAAACAAAAACTGAAACCAAGAATACTCTATCCAGGAAGGCTATTTCTTCAGAATAGAAGAGATAAAGAGTTTCGCAAACAAAAGATAAAGGAATTTATCACCACTAAACCAGCATTACAAGAAATGTTAAAGGGTATTCTTTCAGTGGAAAGGAAAGACCATAAGCAGGAGTAAAAAAAAAAAAAAAAAAAAAGGAGGCACAAATGCAGTAAATTAACTATATCTATAAAAATTAGTTAAAGGACTCACAAAATAAAAAAGATGCAAATTATAAGACCAAATACATAAAAGGTAGGGGTGAGAAGAGTGAAAATTTACTGCTTTTAGGAAGGATTCAAATTTAAGCGAGCATCAACTTAATATAGACTGCTATATATAAACCTAACAGTAACCACAAATCAAAAACCTATAATAAATAAGCAAAAAATAAAGGAATCTAACCATATAAAAAGAGCCATCAAACCATGAAAAAAAGCACAAGAACAGAGAACTATGAAATCAACAGTGAAACAAGTAACAAAATGGCAAAAAGTACATACTTACCAGTAATTACTTTGAATGTAAATGGGTTAACACTACAATCAAAAGACATAGGGTAGACAGAAGAGTTTTGCAGGGCCTCAGTTCCAGCGGAGGTGGTGACAGGTATCATTTCACAAGCAGACCAGAGTACACCTAGTTAAAAGTTGCCACATTCAGGCCAGAGACCAAACACTGCCCATACTAGGCAAGGAGAACCTCTGCAGATGACTGTCTTGAAGAATAGAGCAGCCAGAACACAACAGCAGAGAGCATGAAGCACATACTCGAGACATTTCCTGAAGTGGCAGGCCCTCGGCACTACGTGACCTCTTGTTCATGGCCATTACTTTAGGAGCAGGAGACATAACTTGCTTTTCTAACACACATGAGCAGGCAGAGATTTAGACAAAATGACAGTGGAATTTTTTCCAAATGAAAGAACAAGGTAAGGCCACAGCCAGAAACCTAAGCAAAACTGATTATAAGTAACATGACTGATGGAAAATTTAAAGCAACTCTCATAAGGATATTCACTAGGCTTGAGGAAAGAGTGGAATACAAGAGTGAGACATCAGAGATGAAGAGTATAATCATCAAGATTTGAAACATGCTTGATGCACAATGAACACGAAGCTAGAAGAAGCAGAAAAACAAATTAACGACACAGAAGACAAAGTAATGGAAAACAATGAAGCTAAACAAAAGAGAGGAAGAATTATGTAATATGAGAATAGACTTAGGGAACTCAGTGACTCCATCAAATGGACTAACATTTATATTATAAGAATCCCAGAAGAAGGAGATATAGAAATGGGCATGAAATTTATTTGAAAAAATAATAGCTGAAAACTTTCCTAATCTGGGAAGGGAAATGGACATCCAGATCCAGAAAGCAGAGAATTCCCATCAAAATCAACAAAAGTTGGCCAACACCAACACATTGTAATTAACTCTGCAAAATACAGTGATTAAGAAAAAAATCTTAAAAGCAGCAAGACAAAGGAAGTCAGTAACTTACAAGGGAACACTCATAAGGCTAGCAGGATATTTTTCAACAGAAACTTTTCAGGCCAGAAGGGAGTGGCATGATATATTCAAAGTGCTAAATGGAAAAATGTGCAGCCAAAAATAATGTATCCAGCAAAGCTATAATTCACAATAGAAGGAGAGA
Source organism: Herpailurus yagouaroundi (assembly GCF_014898765.1). Classification (NCBI taxonomy): domain Eukaryota; kingdom Metazoa; phylum Chordata; class Mammalia; order Carnivora; family Felidae; genus Herpailurus; species Herpailurus yagouaroundi. Next base: position 80,298,730 of record NW_024412395.1, on the reverse strand, counting down.
TAGAGTTTCCCAGACAAAGACTAAAGAGGTTCGCAACCACCCTCTTGCACTGTTGGTGGGAATGCAAACTGGTGTAGCCGCTCTGGAAAACAGTGTGGAGGTTCCTCAAAAAATTAAAAATACAACTACCCTACAACCCAGCAAGAACACTACTGGGATCTGTCCAAAGGATACAGGAGTACTGATTCACAGGGGCATATGTACCCCAGTGTTTACAGCAGCACTTTCAAAAGAGCCAAATTATGGAAAGAGCCTAAATGTCCATCAACTGATGGATAAAGAAGACTTTTTTTTTTTTTGCAGAGCCCCCTTCATTTTATTTTTTTTTCAATATATGAAATTTATTGTCAAATTGGTTTCCATACAACACCCAGTGCTCATCCCAAAAGGTGCCCTCCTCAATACCCATCACCTACCCTCCCTTCCCTCCCACCCCCCATCAACCCTCAGTTTGTTCTCAGTTTTTAACAGTCTCCTATGCTTTGGCTCTCTCCCACTCTAACCTCTTTTTTTTTTTTTTCCTTCCCCTCCCCCATGGGTTTCTGTTAAGTTTCTCAGGATCCACATAAGAGTGAAACCATATGGTATCTGTCTTTCTCTGTATGGCATATTTCACTTAGCATCACACTCTCCAGTTCCATCCACGTTGCTACAAAGGGCCATATTTCGTTCTTTTCATTCTTTCTCATTGCCCTGTAGTACTCCATTGTGTATATAAACCACAATTTCTTTATCCATTCATCAGTTGATGGACATTTAGGCTCTTTCCATCATTTGGCTATTGAGTGCTGCTATAAACATTGGGGTACAAGTGCCCCTATGCATCAGTACTCCTGTATCCCTTGGGTAAATTACTAGCAATGCTATTACTGGGTCATAGGGTAGGTCTATTTTTAATTTTTTGAGGAACCTCCACACTGTTTTCCAGAGTGGCTGCACCAGTTTGCATTCCCACCAACAGTGCAAGAGGGCTCCCATTTCTCCACATCCTCTCCAGCATCTATAGTCTCCTGATTTGTTCATTTTGGCCACTCTGACTGGCATGAGGTGATATCTGAGTGTGGTTTTGATTTGTATTTCCCTGATAAGGAGCGATGTTGAGCATCTTTTCATGTGCCTGTTGGCCATCCAGATGTAGAAGATGTGGTTTATATATATAATACTATTTGGCAATGAGAAAGAATGAAATCATGCAATTTGCAGCAATGTGGATGGAACTGGAAGGTATTATACTAAGTGAAATAAGTCAGTCAGAGAAAGATAGATATATATTTTCACTCATGTGTGGAATTTGAGAAACTTAACAGAAGACCATGGGGGACAGGAAGGGGAAAAAATAGTTACAGACAGAAGCGGGGGAGGCAAACCATAAGACACTCTTAAATACATACAACAAATTGAGGGTTGATGGAGAGGTGAGGGAGAGGGGAAAATGGGTGATGGGCACTGAGGAAGGCAGTTGTTTGGATGAGCACTGGGTGTTGTATATAAGCGATGAACCATGGGAATCTACCCCTAAAACCAAGAGCACACTGTACATACTGTATGTTAGCCAATTTGACAATAAATTATATTAAAAAAATAAATAAAAAATAAAGTAAAATACAACCTCCAAAAAAAAGGGGGGGGGGTTTATGACTACTAAACCAGCCCTAATAGAAGTATTAAAGGGGACTCTTTGAGTGGAGTTGAGGGGAGACCAAAAGTGATGGTATAAAGGTAAGAAACACAAAAGAAGTGAAAATGAGTATCTCTGGAAAAAAAATCAAAGAACTCACGCACACACACACACACAAAGAATATAAAATAACACATACCTAAAATGAGGGGAGGAGAGGAGAAAATAATGGGTTCACACTTAAATGACCAGCAACTTAATATACATGCTATATGAAGAAGAGGTTATAAACAAACCTAATGGTAACCATAAATCAGAAACCACATATATGGGCATTTGGGTGGCTCAGTTGCTTGAGCATCTGACTTGATTTCAGCTCAGATTATGGTCCGACGGTTCATGGGTTTGAGCCCCATGCTGGGCTCCACACTGACAACATGGAGCCTGCTTGGGATTCTCTCTCTCCTCCTATCTCTACTTCTCTCTCTCTCACTCTCTCAAAAATAAACATTTATTTAGATATTATTTTTTTTAATGTTTATTTAGTTTTGAAGGAGAGAGAGACAGAGAGTGAGTGAGGGAGGGACAGAGAGAGGTAGACACAGAATCTGAAGTAGGCTCCAAGCTCTGAGCTGTCAATGCAGAACCAGACACGGGGCTTGAACTCATGAAGTATGAGATCATGACCTGAGCCAAAGTCAGACGTCCAACTGACTGAGCCACCAAGGTGCCCCCAAAAATAAACATTTAAAAAAAAACCCCACAAATAAATAAGCAAAGAATAAAGAAAAGACTTCTAATGTATCACTACAGAAAATCAGCAAACATGAAAAAGACAAGTAAGGATCAGAGGAAAGCTCCAGAAACAACCACAAAACAAGTAACAAAATAGCAATAAATTTATATCTATCAATAATTACTTTGAATGTAAATGGACTAAACATTCCAATCAAAAAATATAGGGTGTCAGGAGGGATAAGAAAACAAGACCCATCTTGCTGCCTGTAAGAGAAGAATTTTAGACCTAGAGTCACATGCAGAGTGAAAGTGAGGGGTTGGAGAAACATTTATCATGCAAATGGCCATCAAAAGAAAGCCAGAGTACCAATACATGTATTAGACAAAGTAGACTTTAGAACAAAGACTCTAAGGGGACAAAGAAGGATTCTACATAATAACATAAGGGATACTCCAACAAGAAAATATAACAATTGTAAATATTTATGCACCCATATGGAAGCACCCAAATACATAAAACAATTATTAACAAACATAAAGGAACGAATCAATAATAATACAGTAACAGTAGAGGACTTTAACTCCCCATTAACATCAGTGGACAGATCATCTAACAGAAAATAAATAAGGAAACAATGACTTTGAATGACATGCTGGACAGAGGGATTTACCAGATATATTCAGAACAATCCATCCTCAGACAGCAGAATATGCATTCTTTTCAAGTGTACATGGAACATTCTCCAGAAGACATCACATAATAGGCCACAAAATAAGTGTCAACAAATTCAATAATATCAAAGACACATCATGCACCTTTTCTAACCACAATTGTATGAAACAAGAAGTATAAGAAAGAACACAAATATATGGAGGTTAAATAACATGGTACTAAACAATGAGTGGTACTAAACAATGAATTCTTTATTGAATTCTTTCAATAAAGAAATCAAGGAGGAAATAAAAATATACATGGAGACAAATGAAAATGCAAACATAAAAATTTTGGGGATACATCAACAGTGGTCTGAGAGGGAATTTTTAGCAATACAGGTCTGCCTCAAGAAGCAAAAAAAAATTCTCAAATAATGTAACCTTACACTTAAAGGAGCTAAAAGAAAAAGAAGAAGAAGAAGAAGAAGAAGAAGAAGAAGAAGAAAACAACAACCCAAACCTAACAGAAGGAAGGAAAGATTAGTATAGAAATAAATGATATAGAAACAAAAACAACAGAACAATGAAACCAGGAGCTGGTTCTTTGAAAAGTCAACAAAAATAAACCTTTAGTCAGATTTATCAAAAAGAAAAGAGAAAGGTCCCAAATAATAAAATCACAAATGAGAGAGTAGACATGACAACCAACATCAAAGAAATACAATTATAGGAGGATATTATGAAAAGCTATATGACAACAAATTGAACAACCTAGAAGAAATGGATAAATTCCTAGAAACAAATAAATTACCAAAATTGAAATCAGGAAGAAACAGAAAATTTGAGCAGATCGATTACCAGCAAAGCAACTGAATCAGTAATCAAAAAACTCTCAACCAAAGTCCAGGGCCAGACGGCTTCACAGGCAAATTCTAGCAAACATTTAAATAAGAGTTGATACCTATCCTCTCAAACTGTTCCACAAAAAGAAGAGCAAGGAAAACTTCCAAATTCATTCTATAAGGCCGGCATTACCCTCATACCAAAACCAGATAAAGACACCACAAAAAAAGAGAACTATTGACCACTATCTCCAATGAACATAGTTGCAAAAATTCTCAACAAAATAACAGCAACAGAATCCACCAATACCTTAAAAAAAATCACTCAGTACAATCAAATGGGATTTATTCCTGGGATGCAAGGGGAGTTCAATATTCACAAATCAATGTGATACATGGCATCAATAAGAAAGAGCAAGATTAAAAACCATATAACTTCAATAGATGCAGTAAAGCATTTGCAAAATACAACAATCATGGTAAAAACCCTCAACAAGGTAGTTTTAGAGAAACACATCCCAACACAGTAAAAGCCATATGTTAAAAACCCACAGCTAACATCATGCTCAATGGTGACAAACTAGGAACTTTTCCTGTAAGATCAGGAGCAAGATAAGGATATCCATTTCCATTACTTTTATTCAACATAGTACTGGAAGTCCTAGCCACAACAATCAGACAACAAAAAGAAATAAAAGGCATCCAAATCGGTAAGGAAAAAGATAAACTTTCACTATTTGCAGATGACATAATACTACATACAAGAAACCCTAAAGACTCCAAAAAACTACTAGAAATGATGAAAGAATTCAGGAAGGTTACAGAACACAAAATCAACAGACAGAAATCTGCTGCATTTCTCTACACTAAAATGATATAGCAGAAACAGAAATTTAAAAAACAATCCCACTTACAGTTGCACCAAAAATAATAAAATATATAGGGGTGCTTGGGTGGCTCAGTTGGTTAAGCACCTGACTCTTGGTTTCGGCTCAGGTCATGATCTCACGGTTTGTGAAACAGAGCCCTGAATCAGGCTCTGTGCCGACAGCATGGAGACTGCTTGGGATTCTCTCTCTCCCTCTCTCTCTGTCCCTCAACTGCTCACGTGTATGTGCTCTCTCAAAATAAATAAACATTAAAAAATATCTAGAAATAAACTTAACCAAAGAGGTGAAAGACGTGTACTCTGAAAACTATAAAAAAAACTGATGAAAGAAATTAAAGATGACAAAATGGAAAGATATTCCATACAAATGGACTGGGAAAACCAATACTGTTAAAATGTCCATACTACCAAAAGCAATCTACAGATTTAATTCAATTACTACCAAAATTCTAACAGCATTTTCCATAGAACTAGGACAAATAACCCTAAAATTTGTGTGGAAACACAAAAGACCTCAAATAGCTAAAGCAATCTTGAAAAGGAAAAACAAAACTGGAAGTATCACACTCTCAGCTACAGTAATTAAAACAGTATGGTACTAGTAGAATAACAGACACATAGATCAGTGTAACAGAATAGAGAGCCCAGAAATAAACTCATGATTAGTCAGTTAATCTATGACAAAGGAGGCAAGAATATGCAATGGGATAAATACAGTCTCTTCAACAGTGTTGGAAAAATTGGACAGCTACATGCAAAATAATGAAACTGGACCACTTTCTTATACCATACACAAAAATGAATTCAAAATGGATTAAGGACCTAAATGTGAGACCTGAAACTGTAAAAATCCTAGAAGAGTGCACAGGTAGTGCACTAATGTAACACTGTATTTACCTGATATTAACCCATAGAAACATTTTTCTGGATATGTCTCCCAAGGCAAGAGAAGCAAAAGCAAAAATAAACTGAGATTGTATCCAAATAAAAAGCTTCTGCATAGCAAAGGTAACAATCAGCAAAATTAAAAAGCAATCTACTGAATGGGAAAATATATTTGCAAAAGATATATCCATTAAAGGGTTCATCTCCAAATATATAAAGAATTTCTATAACTCAACATTCAAAACACAAATAATCCTATTTAAAAATGGGCAGAGGACAGGAAGAGTCATTTCTCCAAAGAAGACATACAGATGGTCAACAAACACATGTAAAGATGCTCAACAGCACTAATCAGGGAACTGCAATTTAAAACCACAAAGAGATATCACCTCATACCTGTCAGAATGGCTAAAATCAAAAACACAAGAAACAAGTGTTAGCAAGGTTGTGGAGAAAAAGGAACCCCTTGCACTCTTGGTAGGAATACAAACTGGTACAGCCACTGTGGAAAGCATTATGGAGGTTCCTCAAGAAATTAAAACAAGAATTACCATATGATCCAGTAATGCCACTACTGGGTATTTACCCAAAGAATATGAAAACACTAATTCAAAAAGGTATATGCATCCTTATGTTTACTGCAACATTATTTACGATAGACAAAATATGAAAGACACCCAAGTGTCCACTAATAGATGAATGGATAAAGAAGATGTGCTATATATACACCACAGAATATTATTCAGCCATAAGAAAGAATGAAATCTTGTCATTTCTAACAACATGGATGGATCTAGAGGATATACTGCAAAGTAAAATAAATCAGTCAGAGAAAGACAAATACCATATTATTTCACTGAAATGTGGAATTTAAGAAACAAAAGAAATGAACAAAGAAAAAAAAGAGACAAACAAAAAACCAAACTCTCAAATATAGAGAACAAACATGTTTACCAGAGGGGGGTGGGTCAGGGGACTGGTGAAACAGGTAAAGGGGATTAAGAGCACATTTATCATGATGAACACTGAGTAAGATATAGAATTGCTAGAGCACTATATTTTACACTTAAAAGTAATTAACACTGTATTTTAAGTACACTGGAATTAAAAAAAAAAATCATGGCAGGTTCTTGTTCATGTTAAATTTTTTAGTAACTTCCTAAAAATTCAGAGGACCTGCTTAATGACTAATCTGCAAAGGAAATCATGAAATCAATTTCAATAAAATATTTAAAAATTAACTTAACCAAGAAGTGAAAGTTGTACAATGAAAACTACAAAACATTGCTAAAAGAAATTAAGGAAGACATAAATAAATAAATGGGAACACATTTCATGTTCATTGATTGGAAGACTTAATATTATTAAAACTTCAGGGACCCTGAATGATTCAAATAATCTTGAAAAGAAGAATAAAATCGGAGGACCAACTCTTCCTGATTTTGAAACTTATTATAAGGCAATAGTAACCAAAACAGCATGGTACTGAAATAAAGACAGAACTATAAACCAATGGAAGAAATAGAGAGCCCAGAAATAATCCCTCACATCTATGGTCAAATGGCATTCGGCAAGGGTTGCCAACACCATTCAATAAAGCAAGGATAGTTATTTTCAGCAAATCGGCTAGAAAAAGTGGATATCCACATGCAGAAGAATGAAGTTGGACACTTATCTAACACCATACACAAAAATTAATTCAAAATCAATCAAGGCTTAAATTTAATACCTAAAACAATAAAACTCTTAGAAGACATAGGACAAAAGCTTCATGACACTGGATTTGGAGATGATTCCTTGGATATGAGAGCAAAGATATAAGGTTTAAGTAAAAAAAGAAAAGCAGACCAAGCGGACTTTGTGTAAATTTTTAAATTCTGTGCATCAAAAAACACACATCAACAAAGTTAAAAGGCAACCCATAGTGTGGGAGAAAACATTTGTAGACATCTTTTAATGTGTTAATATCCAGAATATATATAGAACTCCTAACATTCAACAACAAAAAGTAAACAACCCAATTTAAAAAAGGGCAGAGGACTTGAATAGAGATTTCTTCACAGAAGACACACATGTGGCCAATAAGATGAAAAGGTGCTCAACATCACTAATCATTAGGGAAATGTAAATCAAAACTATGAGATACCACCTCACACCCATTACATTGGCTACTATCAAGAAACAGAAAATAAAGAGGTGTTGGTTAGAATGTAAAGAAATTGGAACTCTTATGCACTGTTGGTGAGAATGTAAAATGGTAGAACCAGCGATGAAAACAGTATGGTTTCCAAATTAAATTCCAAATTAAAATGGAATACCATATGTATGATGCAGTAGTTCCACTTCCGGGTATATACCAAACAGAACTGAAATTAGGGTCTTAAAGAGATATCTGCATATCCGTGTTCATAGCAGCATTATTCACAATAGCCACAAAGTGAAAGCAACCCAAGTGTCCATCAACAAATGAGTGGATAAGCAAAATGTAGTATATACACACAATGGAACATTTTCAGCCTTAAAAAATAAGGAAATTCTACAATTTGTTGCAACACAAATGAACCTTGAGGACATTAAATGAAATATAATTCAGTCACAAAAAGGCAAATACAGTATGATTCCACTTATATTAGGTACTCAGTGTAGTCAAAAATCATAGAAACAAAGCAGAATGGTGGTTAACGGGAGCTGGGGAGAGGGGAAATTGGGAGTTATTGTTTAATGGATACACAGTTTCAATTTTATAAGATTAAAAGAATTATAGAGATGGATGGTGGCAATGCTGTGCAACACTATGAATGTATTTGATACCACTGAACTGTACACTTAGAAATAGCTAAGATGATAAATTTTATGTAATACGTATTTTAGCACCAGGCCAAAAAAAAAAAAAAAAAAAAGAAAAAAGAAAAAGGGCAGCAGCACCTGTGGAAGTATCCTGAGTGTAAGACCTCTCTCTTGGTAACAGCAAGGGGATAACAGCAGACACTGTACTCTGAACACTACTCAATCTGAAGGATAATACTTAAATGAAAATTAGGATTGGATACTATATCTTATTTTATAAAAAGGCAGACTAAAAGACTTTAGAATATTAGTGACTAAAAAGCGAAATGAGGAAAATGAAGAGAACTGAAATAGGATCAAGATACATATATAAACAAGAATAACTGGGATAGCTTGATTTTGTAGGAAACATGGCATTTGCAAGGCCCGTTCCATTTTATAGTAAGAACTGCAGAATAAAGTAAGGATTAAGGAGGAAAGGACCCCAGAGAAATATTTATTCCCAAGCATGTTTTTAAAAATATTATTTAATATATCAGGCATTGCCCTGGGGAGATACAGATGAAAAAGACAGGATGCCTGTTTTATGGGAATCATGTTATACTTAGACATGTATATCAATCATTGTGAGACAATGTAATAAATATTTTCTGGGAATGTCTAAGGTTTGTAGAAGCATAATGGAATAAAAAGTACAAGAGGATAGGCTTCAAAGATGTGATACTTGCGCCCACCTGCACAAATGAGGAGGAATTTTGGAGGAAAAAAAAGGAAAGTATTTCAATCAGAAAAAAAAGAGTATGCACTAAGATTCAGTAGCAAGAAATGAAGCTCAAAAATTAGATATATTCCACAACATTAAGAGTCCTTAAACCATGCTAAAAAGTTTAGGCTTTATCCCATAGGTTTCAGGAAACCAATGAAAGTTTTAAAGTTGTAAAGTGACACATACAAGCAGGCCCCTTACTGGTCACAGTGTTGAATACTGATCTGAGTGTGAGAGGAGGTTTATCTAGAAAACTAGGGGCAATGCATCTACCTGCAACTGTCCAGGTAAGAGACGATGAGATTCAAGTAGTAGCAGTGATGAGGTGAAGGAGGAGATGGACTCAAGGGCATCTCAGAGACAGACAGAAGAGACTGTATAACTAGATGTGAGGAAGAGGTAAGTGTCAGGATAACCTCAGTTTCTAGTTAGGGCGACTTAGTAGAAAGGTTTTCATTAGCCAAAGAAAGAAATCCAATGGATCAGAGAAGTTTGATATTCTAAGGGTTTACTCAAACTGCATAGAGAATGCCTATGAAAAGTCTAATTGGAGGCATTCTATAGACACATCTAGTGTCCAGGAAAGAGTGTGGGGTTGTAGGTAAAAATTTGAGAATCACCAGTCCTGCTTGATGCCAGAGTCCCTTGGTGACCTGAAGAAAAATCTGAGGTAGCAACTGAAGCCTATGAATAGGTGAGACTGCTTAGGGGGAGCCTATTTAGGGAAGAGGCCAACTGCAGACTTCTGGAGAAAAACAGAAGTAGAGGAAGAAGAAACAGTAAAAGATACCATGAAGAAAAAGAGAATTGGAAAATAGGAATTACATTCTGTAATATGATATTACAGAAAGCAAAGGAGGAATATTAATTGTACTTAACTATTTTCTTACCAAGTGTTGATGGATACTGGTCTCAGACTGTTTTTCAGGTCTGAGTGATTCAACTTGTGTTCGTGAAGTGCAGAAACAATCCTGGAAATTTAGAAATGCATTATTTTAATAATGAAAATAGTGAAAAATAAGTCATAAGATCAATAGGGGTGACATGTGAATATAAAGGTCTGGTGACTAGGGCGAGGAGCAGAGACAAAGGGCAGCATGCAAGAACCTGGAATTGAAGTCAAGATCCACACCATGGAGGTCCTCAGTATGGGAGAGATGGGAAAGCAGCTGGGTATGCAGAAGACAAGTTATAATTTTACTTGGTGCTACCTCTGGGGGTCATAATATCAATTCATTTTTACTGCTGCTATTAATTTTTAACCCTTTCATCATCTTTGCAGTTTTGAACATTTAGCTAAAGGCTATACTGCTATACTCATTATAATCAATTTTATTTTAATCCTCAGATTCTTTCTTAAATGTAAGTACCATGTTTATCCACATTAAACTATACAATTAATGTATTTGAAACCAATTTTGTTTCTTTTTAAATTTTTTTTTTTTAACGTTTATTTATTTTTGAGACAGAGAGAGACAGAGCATGAACGGGGGAGGGGCAGAGAGAGAGGGAGACACAGAATCGGAAGCAGGCTCCAGGCTCTGAGCCAACAGCCCAGAGCCTGACGCGGGACTCGAACTCACTGACCACGAGATCGTGACCTGAGCTGAAGTCGGACGCTTAACCGCTTAACCGACTGAGCCACCCAGGCGCCCCCCAATTTTGTTTCTTAAGGTGATAAACATCTTACTTCAACTGAAATAAAATTAAAAGTAGAAGACTTAGAGCCTGGGTGGCTTAGTCGGTTGAGTCCGTTGGACTCTGGATTTTGGTTCAGGTCATGATCCCAGGGTCATGGGATGGAGCCTTGTGTCAGGCTCCATGCTGAACATGAATCCTGCTTAAGATTCTCTCTCTCCTTCTGCTCCTCCCCAGCTTGTGCATGCATGCAAGCTCTCTCTCCTTCTAAAAAAAAAAAAAAAAGTAGGAGACTTAGTTCTAGTTCCATTATCACAATTTACCTTTTCTTGCATTTTAACCCATGGTCCTACCATCACATCTTGCCAGTAAAGAAATGTAACACCTCTATATGATTTATCATCAGTTGGTGGCATAAAGCTGGCCTTATTTTATTTAGGAAGAAAAGATATGTCAAAAGAAAAATATAAACAAATTATATGAAAGAGACTTTACAATAAATTATTTTCTAGCATCTCATTAACATTTATTTGTACATGAACAGTAAAGTACTAATACCAAATGAGTCTTCAAGATAAGCTCTCCCATGTCTACCTAACACTTTGTAGTTACTTTTTTTTGTAGTCACTTAAAAATAATCAAACTTCCTTTAAAATACACCAGAATTTCTCACTAATCAAACTAGTCATTTTCTCAGTTTTCTCAGTTTACTGATTATTTTAAGACAAATTCCTGAAGTTTGTATACCTTATCAATTTTATCACAATAATTTGATCTAAATCTCCAGTCTTAGGTAAAATTTGCCCCTGGAGAACAGGAGCTAACAATGTCAATTTTAACTATAGAAACATTTCCTTTAAAAATTTTCTATTGGATGGTCTAGAGTGAATACAACGGACAATAAAAGTTTTTGAAGATAGTTATTACCAGTTAGGCCATATACATAATGTATTTGGTATTTACATATATTTTATAACATTTACTCTGAATTGTTCACAATAATCATTAACACCATTGTGGAGAAAAGAGTTAACATAGCAGACCTAAAACTGCTATCTTTAGAAAAGGCTTGTTTGCAAAGTTGATCCTTGGCTAGTATCTAGGAACAAGGAGGGTTCCCGCCATTCCTTGATAAGAACGGATCATGTGCTTAAACCATATAAACAATATGGTTTATGCTGAATATCTGCTTTTTTTTCCTGGAAGTCTGGAATTTTGTTAACCTGCTAGCAGAAGGTACCTACATGACCAACCCCCAATAAAAAGCCTGAGAATAAGTCTCTAATGAGCTTCCTTGGTAGGCAACACTTCACACATGTTGACATTACTCTGGGAGAATTAATAAGCACATCCTACGTGACTCCACTGGGAGAGGATTCCTAGAAGCCTGAGCCTGGTTTCCTTTGAACTTTACTCCTTGTACCTTTTTCCTTTGCTGACTTTGCTTGGTATCCTTTAGCTGTGATAAATCTTAATTATAAGTATGACTACATGACCAGGTTTTCCAACTCCTTCTAGCAAATCACCAGACCTGAAGGTAGTCTTCGGAGCACATCTAACACAGTTATCAAAATATATTCAAACATAAAAAAGTCTCTCTAAAAAACCTCCATCATTTTTTTTTTTTTTGATGGAAGCTAATTTAGGACATATTGGGCATATTTTTTTAAAACTTATATTGACCCTAATTTATTTTCAAAATAAGAGTCATGATCTGTCTTTTTGGTTTATATATAGAAAACATTTTATAAAATAATATGGTAGACCTCCATTTAATTTTCTTTATATAGAATTTTCACAGCACAAGAAAATGATCACTATAAATGTGAAAATAGCTAAAACCAGCCAACATTACAAGGCAAAATGTTTTTGCTGACCTCTCCTAAAAAATATTAGCATGTTCATTAGCTGCCCAGGTTATAAAAATCATAAACCACTCATAGCTTATCCTTCAAAACATTTTTTATATCCACATTGACTCAAATGAATGCTAGTGAATATAATAGCTCATGAAAACTCTACATATTAAGGTCTTTTAGGCAGGAAAAATGATTGAAAAGCATCCAGAAGCTGCCCCAAAATATTTTTAATGTAAAATTTAGTGTATTTTTAAACCACTACCATAATAGTAGTGAAAAGCAGTTATACCTAAAAGAGAAACTAAAGGAAAATATTTTAATTATGCTGCTCCTTTGAAAACACTGTTTCTTAGCTCTCAAACAGAGGGTAAAAATTGAATGGGGAGGAATCCTTCATAAGTAAAAACATCAACTTTATCTCAGCCGCACAAATATCTCATTTAGGAAAATAACATGAATATTTTGATTCAAAGGATTCTAAATATTTCATCATTACAGGAAGAATAAATGTAAAATTATTAACCAATTGAACAAATTTAAACCACCCATTATTAAATTATATTAGTTTTCACAAAACCCATAATTATGGAATAATGGAATAACTAAGATATTCCTATTCCAAAATTTAGAAGCCCTGGGACACAGCCCTCTAAATCTCAGGATCTTCATCTATCAAATACCCTTTCACATCTCATCCAATTTACAAATCAATATAAAACTGTTAACCTTACGTAATCCTTTAGAGCAGGGGTCTGCAAATTATGGTCTACAAGTCAATCTGACCCACCACCTATTTTAGTGAATAAGGTTTTACTGAAACACTGACTCATTCATTTTTATTCATCTACATATTGCCTATGACTGCTTTCACAGTATAACAGAAAAGTAATTTGTAACAGAGACCTTATAGCATACAAATACTATCTGGCCCTTTACAGAAAAACTTTGCCAATCCCTGCGTTAGAAAATGAGGTTAGGGGGCGCCTGGGTGGCGCAGTCGGTTAAGCGTCCGACTTCAGCCAGGTCACGATCTCGCGGTCCGTGAGTTCGAGCCCCGCGTCAGGCTCTGGGCGTATGGCTCAGAGCCTGGAGCCTGTTTCTGATTCTGTGTCTCCCTCTCTCTCTGCACCTCCCCTGGTCATGTTCTGTCTGTCGGTCTCTCCCTCTCTCCTCTCAAAAATAAATGTTAAAAAAAAAAAGAAAAAAAAAAAAAAAGAAAATGAGGTTAGGTATCTAACCCCATGTACTTCCTAGATAAAGTTCCCTGTTAAGTAGAAAAGCTTAACTTTAAAAATAAAGTAAATGCATTCCGTATTTTCCATATAACAAAAAAAATCATACAATAAATTCAACAAATGCATTCTGTATTTCCTCATAGTTCTGCCTCTCAGACTTGGCAAATGATGGAGTGGATTAGCAGATATGAGTTTGAGCCTTGGCTCTAATTCTATACAATCTTGGGCCAGACTCAAAATGAGGATTATACCACCTGCCCTGCCAATCACTCACAATTTTGAAGAGTGAAAGAGATATAATATATGAAAGTATTTATATACTACAAGTAATCATACAAATGCATCCATCACTTTTTAAAAAGATCACTGCTTTAATATAATCAAATACTGTATTATGTTCTATATAAGATGTGATGAAAGACCTAAAACTAATCCAAATAATCCAAATAATATTTTCTGTAGGTTGAATATTTTTTACCTTATGATTCTTGGTTTTCAATCTAGATACCATGGATCTACTATAAACAAAAACAAGTTGGAATCTATATACATCACATACATTGATCCAAATGGTTTTGTCTTGTTAAGAGGCTTATTTTAATTACTATTTTGCTTGCCTTTGGTCTAATGGAAATTTATAAAAGGGATTTTTGAAATATTTAAAGGATAAGGCATAGCTAAGTGGATGGGAGAGGCAGATCTAAGTACAGTAAAAAAGTACATGAAAAAAGTGGGTATGAGACAAAAGAAAAGAATAATATATTAGCAAAGTATATAAGCAAAGTATTAGTAAAGTATAAGCAAAGAACAGTAAAAAAGTACATGAGAAAAATGGATATGAGACAAAGGAAAAGAATAATGAATATATAAGCAAAGTATTAGCAACAAAAACTCAATGGGAATTTAACTCATTTCTTAAGACCAGAAGCCATTCTGGTCAAAATAACATCTCAGGGCATAATAATATCCAATATCCCATTAGAACATGCCTTCTGTTATGGCTGTGCATCTAACTACTCTGCTGGCACAAAATTAGAGTTACGTTAATACAAACTTACCAAAAGAGACATTGAATCGTTTTAGTTCACAGGAAGTGACAAAAATCCATCTATTTCAGAAAAAGATTTTTGCTTTATCTTCAAGGTGAAGAGATATCCTATTATAAAAACAAAAGCAAAATAATTTAGATGTACATGAAAGATCCTTAAGAACTAGTTGTTATAATCCCACATGAAAGGCAGCTATTCTTTGACACAAGGACTACAGACATTCCTGAAAAGTGTCTTTAAAGAGCATTTCTGTTTACAGAACACTACAGTATTTGGGATCTGACATCACAACAGAAAGGCAGAGTGAAGTTGAAGGGAAATTCTGAATATTTCCATTGACCAATATACCTGTATCTCTCCTCACCTATATTTTCCGTACTACTTTTTTGTTTAAGAACCCGAAGCAAATGTGAAAGCAATATGGAAAGTCAATGTTGGACCCACATTTGACATAAATGGTGCCACTTACAAATACACCCCAAGAATTTCCAATGGTTCCACTTAAAAGTAAATGTTGACAGTTCCAAAGCTTCCTGATTGGATTAATTACCTATTAAATCATTTGGGGTCTATGACAAGCAAATTTGGGAAAGGATGTGGATTAGTAATACACTACGAATCAGTAACATTTTTTCGTTGCCATGTCTTTAAAAAAGAAATTTCAATTTTCAGGTAAAAATAATATTTTCTTTAGGTTGAATATTTTTTACCTTATGATTCTTAGTTTTCAATTCTATTTTTCCTGGAATTTGACAAATATGATATGCAGATTATTACACAAATAATTCCTGTCCACTTTCTTTAGTAGAGTATTAATCTCAATAGTTTATGAAGACTCTACAACAGATTCAGAAGTTTAAAATAGTAACTTCTTTGGATTCAAGGAGCTTTAAAGAAACCACCAAAACTTTCCAGATTTTTCCGAATAGAAAGGGTGGCAATGTTCTAAACTTCCTAGTGCTAGGTGTTCTTTACACCTAACTAATATCACCTCTTTTTTCTAAATCATGGTTCATTATTTCATTTTAATAAAGTCCCCAAGTTTACTCAGGGTATCTGCAACTATCTGAGCAAAATTAAAAAGAAAAATAAGATTTTATAAACAATAGATATAGTGGAGCAGTATCCAATTTAATTGCTAAGGAAAGATATGAATTTATTCAGGATATTCACTACAAACCAAAAGCAGAGAACAGGAGGAAGAAAAACCTGAAAGGGTAGGATTATTTTGTCACCTGCCATTCATTATCATCAATTTAAGGCAGTGGCATTTGCTGTATTACAAAAGGGGGAAAGCAGTATCTACCCTGCCCAATTTCCAGGGTGATGGAGATCAAATGACTGAAAGGGCTCCTAACCACCAAACACTACCAATATAAGAGCTTGAATGGATGCTCCAAAAAGTACAATCAAATATTACTGGTGGTGGTTCAAAAAGGCTTATTTGCAAAGCAAGTTGGCAATGTTTCAATAACCATGATAATACTCATACCTTTTGATCCAATAAAATTCTCACTTCTAGTAATCAACTCTAAGGAAACATCCAAATAAATGAAGAAACCATACATATGTAGAAAGTCATTACACTGTTACTCTGAAACACAAGTATTCATTCCACAAGTGTTTAATGAATGGCTGCCATGGGTCAGGCACTGGGGACAAGGGCAGACAAGGTCCTGACCACTTGCAGTTTACATTCCCACTAGCAGGAAGATTAAGGATGCCGTGATTAACTGAATTTTCTGGTTATCAGGATTTTGTTTCTTGCTTTTTCCACTTCGTATCAGTAAGTTCTAAATAATAAAAAAAATTTTAAATCCATTACATTATCTATATTTCAGAAAAACACAGAAGAAACTGACACAATCTAAAAGAACAGTTAGTACTAAAGGAGTTGCCCTTTGGGGTGGTTTAATCTCACTGGCTTCTGCTTTAGATATGCAGACGATTAAGAGATAATTTTACAAGACATTTTGAGGTCAAGGCAGCAGCTGCACCTAGTAAAGGGGAGTGGGGAATAGATTTGCTGTCATAATTTTCCCCTGCATGCTCTTTCACTAGATATGAATATAAATCCTTCTTAAAGAAATACTTGAGACCTGTATTTCCAAATGTATTACAAGTACATCAATGTGGTCCCTTGCATTTGTATCTAACAAGCTAATCAGGGGAACGTTTTATAAGTAATTTAAACCTGCTCCATTATAAAATCACTTGAAGGCTTTCATATCAAAGGTTAACAATTTGTTAGAATCATAGGTCACATTTATTTACAGAACTTGGATTTTGAGTTAATTTAGGCATCCAACAGAGGCCATTGTTACAGGGGATGCAAAAAAAAAAAACCATCAGATTTAACTCTGAGCCTTAAAATTACTGTAATTTTCAGAGGGATCTTGAGAACCCATAAAATCTTAAAAATTATGGCGACGCACACACAACTCTGTAAAATTTTCCAAACTTAGTATCGTGACTCATGCTTTCAAAAAATATTTACTGAGCGCCTACTGTGCGCCAGACAGACTCTGTACCAGGGAGACGCTGTGTCACAAATCCTGACCAAGTTTTGAGGAAAAAGGTATTTGACACAACAAACCGACGAGGGAAAAATACAACGTTGGATTTAAATTCTGAGACCCAAACGAAGCTTGAGCATTTAATTTTCCAAGAGGTTCCTTCCGAGTCCTGCTTTGGGGGATCTTGACAGAGAACTCGTAGAAGGTGGTGCACAAACCCGGGCCAAAGGCTGTCTACAGTTTGGAAACTCCTCCAGGCTCCTGAGCGCGGCCAAAGGTGAGAGGCGGGGGCGGGGGCGGAGGTTGGAAGAGTGCACTTCGCGCAGCTCGCGCAGTGCGCACCTGGCGCGGCCAAATCCGGCAAGCACCGCCTACCCCACACGCAGGTGCCTCCGCCAGCCGGCGGCCGGGGGCTCAGGGGCCGCTCGCGCAAGCCGGATCCAGCCACGGCTCCGCCGGCTGCCCGGGCTTCGATTCGAAGCGGGACGGCGAGTTCTAGCCTCCGGCTTCCCAAGGCGTGCGCGGACCAAGCCGCGCTCCCTCACGTCCCCGACCGGGCCTTACACCCTCCCCTCCCCGGCCCAGCCTCCCCTTATTACCCTGGCGGCGACCACAACCAGCGATTCTCCTCAGGCGGCCAGCGGTGCGAGGCCTGCTGGCCCTGGGAGCCCAGCTGGCCGAGGGGCACGGCGAGCGCACAAAACCCGCTCCCAGCGCGGGCGGCGGGGCGCAGCAAGGCGGCGCGACCCGGCCTGGGGCTGCGGGCCTGGAACTCTGCCCCAGTCCCCGGCAGTCCGCCCGGACTGGACTCGCCCCAGGGTCGCGGCCCCGCCTCCCGCCCCAGGGCTGGGCAGCCAGGGGGGCGGGGTCTTGTAGCTTGAGGGCGGGGCCGAAGCGCAACAACTTGGAAGGGTGCAGGGGCGGGCAGACACGAAACCACAATTCCCGACAGGTCGTGCGCTGGGGCCGTGGAGGCTGCTGGGAGAATGGGTCTCTTTCGCTCTTCCCCAATTGTGTGGGGCAGTTAGGGACCCGGGCGTCGCTGCAAAACCGAAGTCGCCGAGTGATGATGTTGTGAAGTCGCTCGCCTGTCTCTGCCACGCCCGGGCGGTTACTGGCAGCGGCGGCCGCTTCGGCTGCAGCTCTCAGGCTGCTACCGGTTTAGATCCTTTCCCTGAGGGAGCGCGGGCGGAGGACGGAGGACGGAGGACGTCGGGGCATTCCTGTGAGTAACATTCCCGCGCATGACTCGAACTTGCCCTTGCCAACTTCCCCTGAAAACGCAGGAGCCTCCCAGCCCCGAGCTCCTCTCGGTCCTCTGAGGTCACGCGCGGACAGAACAGGAGGCTGGATATCGGAGGCCTGGGTCTTCGCCGGGTCCCCGCCCCGCGGTGGGAAGTGGTTTGTTTCCTAAGTGTGGGTACGAAGTGATGGGTGCTGGGCTCTGGTCTCTGGGTTCACCCCAGCTGCACCTCTTGAGGATTGGCAGCATCTATCATTCTCTGTCGGAGAGCATCCAGCTGGAGCCCCATCCCTGAGTGATGAGCGGCTTTAGTGCCTGGACGTTAAACCTTAAGCCTCGGTCACCATCTGTGATGTGAGCGAAAGGAGAGGATATTGCAAAGAGCTCTTTTCTGTGTTGATTTGGGCTTTTCTTGAGATTGATTTTGAGCCAGATACCACATATCTTTGAAAAGAAATGGTTAACTTTAGTTTCAAGCATAGATAATAGATATTGGCAGATGTCGTTTTTAGTACCAGCATAATCTAAACAGTTAAAAGAGTTCTGGGTCATAATAATAATAGTGATCTCAATTGCCCACGAACCTTTTATTAAAACCTGCAGTTTCTACGCCGGGGTGAGGGGCGGGGGGGAAGCAGTAACTTTTCACTGGAAATTCACCAAGCTAGAATGGATCATAGGAATAAAATGATATGGACTCTTCCAGTTTTTTTAAAAAATAGGTATTTCAGCAAAAATTGTCCTGACCTTCAAATGTTTGCCATAGAATTGGAAGTCTGAGTTACAGTGATCTCCAAATAGCCTGTTAATAGCCTTGACGTGACACCTCAGAACAAACAGAACAAATTGTGAAGGACATTTGGTGGTGAGAAAGGGCAGGGATAAAGACACTTTATCATCTCAGCAGTTTTTCCAGCTTTCTATTCTTAAAATTAATGTTCAACAAGTCTCAGGCATTCAGCAATCACATATATGAAAGACAGTGTTGTTGTTTTTTTTTTTTACAGATTTTTATTCATTGTTGAAGGAGCCATAAAAAAGAACAAACATTTGAGTATAGTTGACCCTTGAACAACATGGAGGATAGGAGTGCCTATCCCCTGCACAGTCAGAAATCCAGGTATAACTTTTGACTCCCCGAAAACCTAATTACTAACAGCCTGTTGACCAGAACATAACATAAACAGTTGATTAGCATGTTTTGTGTTATATGTATTACATGCTGTATTCTTACAATAAAGTAAGCTAGAAAAAAGAAAACGTTGGGGCGCCTGGGTTGCCCAGTTGGTTGAGCATCCGGCTCAAGTCATGCTCTCATGGTTAGTGGGTTAGACCCCGAGTTGGGTTCTGTGCTGACAGCTCAGAGCCTGGAGCCTGCTTCAGATTCCGTGTCTCCCTCTCTCTGCCCCTCCTCCGCCTGCAGGCTTGTACTCCCTCTCTCTCTCTCTCTCTCTCTCTCTCTCTCTCTCTCTCTCTCAAATATAAACATTAAAAAGCAAAAAGAAAATGTTTTTAAAAATCACAAGGAAAAGAAAATATGTTTACTGTGCTGTATTACAAAAAAAAAATCTGTATATAAGTGGACCCTTGCAGTTAAAACCTGTGTTTGAGGCAGCTGTCCTGTCAATCAGCCAGGCACACCAGTCATAAGTTCTACATACATTCACTCACTTAATCTATAATAACCTTATTGTGCTACTCTGAGGCTCAAAGATTTTGCTTATGTAACAAGCGAAGATTCAAACCTGAATCTGCCTTGCTTCAAAGTTACAGGTCAGGTAAGTTGTACCTACTTCAGAAATTACTCGCCTTAAAGGTTGGATGATTAAAAACTATTTTCCAGCATTATTTCCTAATACTGGTTCCTTACATACCTGGAATATCTAGAATAGGTTCTGAACCCCTGCTTTACTAGTTTTGAACAAAGTGTTCTCTCTGTTTACCATTCCTGTCCCCCGAAGAGCTGTTCATTAAGACCCTAAAAGCCCATTCCAAATCCAGCACAGTTTACTTGTGTAAGGCATGATAGGACTGGATTTTCATCTCAGAGGTTCTTTCCAGTTCAAAGGTTTAGTGATTCTACATTTGAAAATATGAGCCAGAGCGTTATTCTGTACTGAAAATCATCGTTAACATCAGTAGCCACAAAGAATAGAAAAACTAGTTTCCTAAAAATTTCACATCAATACCGAAAATGTTAAACACCAATATAAGAAATGAAACAGACAGTAATATGTATTTTTTTTATTATTTTGAGCTCTTTATATCATCTGTACCAGTTTTCTACCCTCTTTAGTTACCATCCTCTTGAGTTAAGAAATCTGAGGCATTAAAATAATACATTTAAAATGACTTAGTGAATGAAGGGACTAAATTATTCATGGTTTCCAGTCATGTTTTTTCAGATCTGCAGTGCTCATGTAATAAGAGGAAACATTTTTATAATACTGTGTGTTAGATATCGGTCAACATTTTACCTCTATTATCCTCACAATAGCATTATGCGGTGTTCTTGTAGATAGGCAATTGAAGCAGAGGATAAGTTAACATACCCAAGGTCATTCATCTACTAAGTGATAGAACTGGATATCAAACCAGGCATGCTCAGAAATCTTTAACATTTACTGAGCACCTTCTGTGAACCAACCCCACAACTGGGTATTTTTATTATAATTAGATCATTTATCTGTACAACTACCTTAGATAGAATGTAAGTTCAGCATTTAGTGACTTGCCCAAAGATATAAGAATAAATGGTTCAGTTGAGATTTGAACCCACTCTTGCCT
Organism: Herpailurus yagouaroundi; assembly: GCF_014898765.1. Classification (NCBI taxonomy): domain Eukaryota; kingdom Metazoa; phylum Chordata; class Mammalia; order Carnivora; family Felidae; genus Herpailurus; species Herpailurus yagouaroundi. Next base: position 80,277,224 of record NW_024412395.1, on the reverse strand, counting down.
TTCTTCAAAGTCCTTATTCTTTCTTCTACTTTCCCTCAATAATCTAATCTTTATTAAATATCTTCAATGGGCCAGACACTGTGCTAGGGATTTAGCCCCTGCTCTTAATAAACACAGTATGAAGAGGGAAAGACAAAATTGTGATAGTGTATTAATAGGATAGCAGTATACAGAAGGCAACATGCAGAGGTCCTATAGGAACAGAGAGAAAGGGAGTGAAATCTACCTGGGGTGGGAAGGCTTGGGCCAGTCTTGGAAAAACAAATGGGAATAAGCCTGGACAAAGAAAAGGAGAAGGGGTTGTTGTGGGCTGAATGGTGCCCCACCAAAATTTATATGTTAAAGTCTTAACCTCCAAAACCTCAGAATGTGACTGTATTTGGAGATAGGGCCTTTAAGGAGGTGATTGAGTTAAATGGAGCCTTTAGGGTGGGTCGTATTTCATTCTGACTGGTGTCTATAAGAAGAAGAACTTTGGAAACAAAAAGAGACACCAAGGATATGTGCACAGAGGAAAAAAAATTATATGAGAACACATTCACAAGGCAGGGATCTGCAAGTGTCAGGAGAAAGCAACCTGCCAATACTTTGATATTCGACTTCTAGCCTCCAGAACTGTGAGGAAATAAATTTCTCTCATTTAAGCTACCCGGTCTATGGTATTTTGTTATGGCAGTCCTAGCAAACTACTGCAGGGATGTTCTAGCAAAAGGAATGACATACAAAAAGCCTTTGAGGTGTGCCAGGTGATTAGATTTCATGGTAAGAAGTGTTGAGAGATGAAGCTGGAGATTAGGCTGGGGCCATATTAAGACGATTTTGTATGAAGTGCTAAGGAGCTGAACTTTATCCTAAGGAGGATGGAATGGAGAGGGTTTGTAGCAGAGGAAAAACATTAGATCTGCATTTTAGAAAGACTACTCTGAACTTTGTGGAGGATGGATTAAAGAGGATAAGACTGGAAGCAAGGAGATCAATTAGGTGGAAGCTGAACTAAATATTTTCTTGCAGTATTGAAGTGTCAAACTAAAGCAGAACTATTGTTAAGGAAGATTTTAAAGGCCACAGCTAACCCTTAGGGCAAACATGGGAGGATTTAGGAAGAATTTGTATCTAGAGACCAGCTTTACTTTTGACATTTTGCTTTCCGTAAATAAATAAAACTTTATACCACAGAATGTTCAGTATTTGCCCACTGCATTTAATAGACAGTTTTATGGGGCTTACACTGTTTTAAGCCAACTCCTCTGATGACCTTATAAAATATCTACCATTATTATCTCCGTTTTATACGTAAAGATATTGAAGCACAAAAGAGTAACTTACCCATCATCACATAGCAAATGTTAGAATCAAACTCAGCCTGTCCTCGCAGTCTGTGCTCCTAGCCATTATACTACATGTTACCATATGTTATTTATCAAGATCTTCAAGTACCTATGAAAGGAGGGAGTAATAAAAAAAATGAATTGGGTTATGTGTGCTATAGGAAGTATATAGTTTATCAGAGGAGATAAGGAATAATTATATGGTTAAAATGTTTTAGAGAAAAGTGGAGAGTATTCAGAAGTAATCTTATTTCAAGTTGAGGCTTCTGGGAAAACTGGCCCTGGGAAAAAGTGGCATTTGAACTGGGGTATGAAGAATGGCTAGACTTTGAATATGTACAAGGAGAAGAGATATTAAAGGTAGAAGAAATTGCATGAACAAAGTTACAGGATTGAGGGTTTCTTGGTGTGTTTAGGGAGCTGATAAAGAGAATCCTTTGTTTTGTCTGGGCTATATTATGTTGGTGGAGAATCCAGTTTGGGGATTGGGGGGACACCAACTGCCTGGGAAGGAGAGCTCTTAGGGAATGAAGGGCAATGAAAATTGTGAGGTTTGAAGTCAAATGATTGAGGTATATGCTAGATGTAATTATTTTTTAGGAGAGGATAAAGCTCATCTAGTCCCAACTCATAAGTTAAATCCTGTCTTCAGTGTCTCACAAATCCCTCTTACTGTTCCCATTCACCTCATTTATGCCTTTATTACAATAATCCAGGCATAATTTGATAACATTTAAAATGATTTTTATCTCAAATTTTTCTATCCTTGAAATTTATTCTGTATTCTGATTCCAGATTTATTTCTGAAATGTCATTTTTTTTTTTTAAGATTTTATTTTTCGGTAATCTCTACACCCAGCATGGGGCTCGAAATCACAACTCTGAGATCAAGAGTTGCATGCTGTACCGACTGAGCCAACCAAGCACCCCTCAGTCGTCACTTTCATTTAGAAGCTTGTTCCTTATAGGATCAAGTTCAGACTTCTTAATCTGAACTTGCCAAATTTAAGGTTCCAAGTACTTTCCCCATAATCAGTCTTACTTAAATTGGTCTATACACTGCTGCCCAACTGTCTCCGTCTTCTGTTTGCTTTGGGGCTTCTTCGTCTTTTTTTTTTTTTCTTTGTCTTTTACCTACTGGACACTCCCCTTCTCACTGTTCAAATCCTTCCATCTTTGAGGAACCTACTTAAATCTTACTCCTGTGTGAAACCAGATCACTTCAGCCAAAAAGACCTTTCCTCCCACTGACTCGTATGTAGAACAGTTCTGTTCTAATACTCATTAGATATTTATTATCTGGTGGTGTTATCTTCTTTTCTTAGCTATCTTAGATCATGAAATCTTAGATTTAATCTAGATCATGGAGCTCATTAGAGCTCTCCCTGATAGATCTTAGATTTCTTTAGATCTTTAAACTCCCTTAGGTCAGAGGCTGTCATATACCACTTTTTTTCTCTTGTCTTTTAGTTTAATTCAAGAGGCATTTGTTGAAAACTGTCCAATAAGCAGCTGATTGACCAGTTGTTAGTTCAGGTCATTTTACTGAAATTTCTTCTATAACTAGCTTCTTAATATGTAATGTTCCTGGCTTTGTTACTGATTCATATAACCTTGGGATATCCTGTTTAAACACCCTGGATTATGATTTATTTGTGCTAGAAAATGAGCATACAAAGTTAACTCGTGGTATAGAAGTGGAACTAATTCATGTTGTAAGGATCATTGAGGTCTTTGAAGCTTATCCATGTCTATATCCATTAGTGTTTGCCAAACTTCAAGTTCTTTCTCTTTAGAAAGCTTTCTGACAATAAGGAAGGAATAGTTAAGGGTCTAATTTAAGAGTGTTACACTATGTGTGTAAGAAAAAAATTGATATGTGTGTTCATGGTGAAAGAATTCACCCACTAGTTCAGTTAATAGTTCATTTCAACTACAAATTAGTATTGAGTTGCTTAAGCTCCTACCATTATCTACTCATTCTGATCATCAAGAGAGAAGAAAGGGAGAAGGTAGCCCCTCCCCCTTCCTTCCTGGAAGACTACTTCCTGAAAGTAAATTGTAATATATGTTGTGAAAGAAACAAATTAGATGCTGAATTAGAAAATAAAGATGGCAGGGGAGGCTGGCTACTTTAGATGAGGTAGACTGGCAACTTCTCCCTGAGGATGATTTTTCTGGAAGAGTGAGAAGTAGTTACCATATAAACAATAAGAGGAAAGGGTATTACAGGTACAGTGAACAGTTACAAAGGCCCAGAGATAGGAGAGAATGTGATGAGGAAATTAAAAAAAAAAAAAAAATGACAAGGTTGTGTCTCTGTGGCTGAGTATAAGCAAGGAGAGTGGTGCAAGATGAGTGAAGAGAAGTAGTCAGGGGGCCAGACTAGGCCAGACCCTGTAGACTGTGATTTGATGTATGGATCTTATCCTAGGTTTTGTTTTTTTTTAAAGGAGTTTAGGGTGGTTTTTTTTTTTTTTTTTTTTTTAATGT
>NW_024412395.1:80212279-80273303 GCF_014898765.1 Herpailurus yagouaroundi | reverse complement strand
GGGTGGTTTTTTTTTTTTTTTTTTTTTTAATGTTTATTTATATTTGAGACAGACAGAGACAGAATCCAAAGCAAGGTCCAGGCTCTGAGCTGTCAGCACAGGGCTCGAACCCACAAGCCGTGAGATCATGACCTGGGCTAAAGTCAGATGCTTAACTGACTGAGCCACCCAGGCACCCCAAAGGAGTTTAGTTTTTAACACATTTTTCTTGTTGCCTTACAGAGACAAAGAGCAAGAAGTTGAGCATGGAGTCCTGTTATAAGAGGCTGGTTCATAGACTAAGAGCTAATGATGGGTAGAATTAGGATGACAGAAGAGAGGATGAAGAAAAGTGGGCAAATTTGAGGCATATATTGGTATTAGACTGTATAGGATTTGGTAATGGATTGGATGTGGAAGATGAGAGAAAGAAGGCATCTACTACTGTTCAGTGGATCAATTCAAGGGAATATAATCAGCCTGTGAGAAATTTGAGTGGAGCTGAGGAAGTCTAGTCTGAAAAGCCAGATTTGGAGTTATTAACACTGCAGAGGTAGTGGTTGGTTTGCACAAAGGTAAATGAACAAGAGCAGCAATAAAGAATATAGTCACATTTGGAACTTTGGGGAACACCAGCATTTAAGGATCAAGGGGAGGGAGCTGGGTGATCCAATGAAGGGATTTGAGAAAGTGCATTCATTTTAAGATGTAGACTTCAGGAAAGTCATAGGAAAGTTTAAGTAGGGAGTGGTCGACACTACTGAACAAGAGATACTAAGATAACAACTAAGAAATCATGACTGGATGGGTAAGCAGGGCCTATTGGTAACGGAAGAGAATGCAGTTTCAGGAAAAATCAGATTATAGTGGGGTTGAGGTGTGAATAAAAGATAAGGAAGAGAGTAAATACTCTTTGAAGAAACTTGACTGAGAACAGAGAGCAATAGCTAGAGGGGAACCCAAAGTCTTGAAGAAGAGAAATTTAAAATTTTAAATTTTATCTGTTTTTTTTTAAAGGTTTTGAGCAAAGTGGAAGGTTTTGAGCATGATAATTGACCAAGGAGGATGTTGCTATTGAATAGGGATAACTAGTGGAGCAAAGTTTAGAGAAGGCAGGAGTAGAGACTTTTAAGTAACATATGTTTCAATATTTTATACCTGGGTGAGCATATACATATGGTAGACAAATTGTAAGGTAATTGTAAAATAAGTTTCTCTCCCACTTCTGTCTTCCAGCCACCCAGTTCTTCTAAGAGAATTGCTAATTTATACTCTGATTAACAAGTGTACAAGTGCATGATTGAGGTTATGCTTGTGTTTAATTCTCAGAGTTTGGAGAGAAATCTAGCTATAGATGATATAGATTTATTGGTGGCAGGAATAAAAGTAAGAAGGATGGAGAACAGATGGGTTCAGAGATGAATGTCAAAGATGTGGTATGGAGCTGTCTCAGAAAAGGACATTTAAGAGGATAATGGAGGGCATGCCTATGATGTGAGATCCATGGTTGATGACTAAATTTACAGCAGCCCCATTCCACGTGGTTTTGTGACTTTTCCAGGAGAACTTAACTACTTCTTTATATTTAAAATGCATGTCAACTTAGAAAAGACTTCTCAAAAATTCATCACTTAAGTAAATGCATGTTTGGTGTCCCAAGTGCCAAAGCTCTGCTTTCTACTCTTACTGCTTTCAGTCTAGGCATGTTGTGTCTGGTGCTTTGAGGTTATTCAGGCCAGTGATATAAATCAAAACAAAGACAAGTTTGTTGGTTAAGAAAGAGCATTCTCTGTCTGAAGGAAGAAAAGAAGAGATGGAGACTAGAAACCAACTAAACTGTCCCTAAGATGGTACTACTGTTTCTAAAGCACATAACAACTTAAAAATTTTTTTCTTTTCAATCATTTTTAGCTCTTTAGCTAGTACTAGGCTAAACCACTAACTTCCTTTGTTTTATTTTAGTCACAAATTCAAGACTACAAACAAGACTTAGATTAGCAGTTGTGCGTTTAAGAAGATATTTGATCATTTTCATTTGATGTGGGGCTTATTTTAAATGTATCCATAAACAGCTGCAAATGTTATTAGTGGAAAACATAATAAATCTAAGCAAGAAGCCAAAGATTCCATTTTAGCTTCCCTTGAAACTGACAACTAGTTCTTTTTCATTATTACAAGAAAAGTGGGTACTGCATTATTGCTATAAAAATGATAAATCACCCTTTTAACAGCAAACTCTTATATAGAGGTGTTTTTTGTTGTTGTTTTGTTTTGTCTTGTTTTGTTTTTGAGAGAGAGGGAGGAGTAGGGGGAATGGCAGAGGAAGAGGGAGAGAGAGCATCTTAAGCAGGCTCCAAGCCCAGTGTGGAGCTGAAGCAGGGGCTCAATCACATGACACTGAGATCATGATCTGAGCTGAAATCAATAGTCTCTTAACCTACTGAGCCACCCAAGCACCCCTCATATAGAGTTTTTCATAAAGCAAATACAGTGTTTTCTTTCAAATGTTCAATCTTTGCTTAATTTTTCAAGGCAGTTCATTTAATTGACGTTGGACTGAAATGTATTAATCAGTTTTGTTCATTAAATTACTTCTGTAATTCAGTGTGTTGGCATTTTTAATCTTTAAGCTTATAGCTAGGTATGTATTGTGAGCCTACTATGTGTCTGTTGCTTTTAGCTTTGGGGCATACAAAAATAAAATACCGTCATTCAAAAAGCTCACAGTGTTATAGTGAGGAAGATAGTGAGTACATAGTCTGGTAACATCCAAGAAGAGCAGTCAATAAATACTGATTAAAGAGTAAAATAATAATTGGGGCACCTGGGTGGCTCAGTCGGTTGGACATCCAACTTTGGCTCAGGTCATGATCTCACAGTCCGTGAGTTCAAGCCCCGCATTGGGCTCTGTGCTGACAGCTCAGCCTGCTTTGGATTCTGTGTCTCCCTCTCTCTCTGCTCCTTCCCTACTCATGCTCTGTTTCTCTCATCTCAAAAATAAATAAAAACATTAGAAAAAATTTTTTTTTAAAAAAAGAGTAAAATAATCATGAAAAATTTTAAGAATTCTTAAACCATTTTTTCCATGTTTGTAATCCACTATGTACTTCTCAATAGCAATTAACAGTAAAATTCTCACAAAAGAGAGAAGACCTATATTTTTCTTGGGGTTCAATAAAGAAGGGACAGAGTGTATTCATAGCCAGCCTATAGAAAAGAAAAAAGGACACCAAGATGAGCACTTGACAATAGTGCTAAAGGAAGAGAAGCAAGCCAACTAAATCCCAGTGCTGGAGGGATGAAAGAAAGAGGTAATTGAGGAGCTAGCCAAGGGCAGAAAAACAGGTTCTAGGGTTCAGTCTCAAGGAGACACCTTCTGGGTTCTCTGATAACCTGGTTGTCTGGTTTCTCAGCCAACAGCCAGTTAGAAAGCAGAGAGGCACCCTGCAATGGCAAAGTGTAATAGCCTCACAGTGAGGGGGAAAAGAAAATGAGAAGTGGACTTACAATCTTCAAAAAATTAGCATTTTCTGATGATTTATTGTAGGAAGAAAGAGCTTTTTAAAAGCTTATAATCCTGGAGGGTACAGCTGTAGTCATTATACTATAATATAGTGATTGCTAGACATAGTAATGACCCTGAGTCATCAAATTCTTTTTAGTCTGTTCTAAGGACTTTTTTCCCCCACTCCCATAGCAGTTGGACTTTCTCATTACCATGCCTTAACTTTAGGGGAAAAATATTTTACTACCAATGTTTTTAAAATAAGAAAGCTTGGGGAGAGGGTCATTATTAAAGGTTTTGTGGGTTTTGCCACAGTGTTGTCAAACTCATCTCTAGGGACTTTGCAACTTCACTGTAACTGGTGGGCTTAATTGATAGAGCCCTGTCCATAGCTAACATCTCTTACTGAAACTCATGAGAAACCTTTATAGACTTTGTAAATTGTACTAAGAAAGCTCTCAGTTTTCAAATGCTCTGACAGTCTTAGGTTTCTCATGTAGTTTCGTTTTTGTCCCTACTACAGAAGGCAAGGATATAACTTGACTAGAGATTGAGTCATTCATTTCAATAAATATTTATTGAATGCCTGGCATATGCAAGATATCAAGATATAGGTAGACTTAATTTATTGGAATAAGGATTTATTTTGGTCTATATTCCACTAATTTTAGTGGAGTGGAGAAGGAGAATTTCTCAAACTACACATGCTCACTGTCCCCCACACTCCCAGTCTCTTGATAGTAGAGCTCAAGAGTTTGGATGACCCAGCTTTGGAAAACATAGTCTTGGGTTTGATTCTGACATTATCCTAGTTTGGGCAAGTTAATTAACCTCTAAGCTTCAGTTTTCTTGCTTATGAAATGGTGACAATAATAATGTTCACATCTTGGGGTTCTGAGGATTAAAAGGGGTCATGTGCATAAAGCCTTTATTCCAATGCTTAGCACATAGTAAGTACTCCATCAGTATTATCTATTATTATTAGGAAAGACTGAATGTGGTTCAAAATTGAGAATATATTTCTTTATCATGTGTTTCTCATTTGAAACACAGAAGGTTCTTGTGTCTTTATTATCAATTGTTTAACATTATCAGCTGATCTTAGAAAACTTTTATACTGCTAGTTTCACTTGTTGTTTTCTACAGCAAATTCATGAATTTAACATAGAAGTTGGTTTGTTTTCACTGTCAAAAGAAGATAGTATCTGCTCAGGAAAAGTCTCACAGGGCAGTGATGTCTCCTATTCAATTGTTGAAGTCTAGAAACTGAAGTTTTCTTAGTGTACTCTGAGTTGATAGATCTGGAGGAAAAGACACACTAAGCAAACTCACTCAAGAAGAATAAACAAGCCAGAATGTCTGCCATTAATGTACAGTAGAACTATCAAGTGAACTGTATGTTTTGGTTTACAAACTGTATTTTTCTCTTATAGGAAAATTTGTAGGAGAAGCCAGGTTCACACAAGTTTTGTGTTTTTGTGTGCTTTTAGACATGGAGGACATCTGAAGCATACGGAACAATCTGCTTAGGGAATGGGGAGGGGTGGGCTGAGTAGCAGTAGGCCACACTAGCTCACAGTAGAAGGGGCTGAGGCTGGAGGACCAGGTGGAAAGCTATTGCAGTAGCCAGAGAGAGAGAAGGGCTTGAACTAAGGCCATGGCAACAGGCTTGGAGAATAAGTAGACAGGGACAGGTGACTACATGAAAAGAAGGAATTGAAGAGAAGAAAGATGAGTCTTAGATTTTTGGCTCTGCTGATCAGTTAAACTGATAATATTAACTAATTAGTAAAGCAGGAAAAAACAGGTTTCATGGGAGAAGGATATAAGTTCATTTTGGAATGTGATGAATTTATGGTATTGATTACAAGTTGATGTTTAGAGTTGTGGTTTAAAGTCCTATGCGAATTTGGGCTAAAGATAGAGACTTGGGAAGTAATTATAATATAATTAGAAATTAAGGCCTTTGAAGTAGATGAGATTCCTTAGGAGAGAAAGGAGAGGGGCTTGATAAAATCCTGAAGAACAGGGGCTACTAGCTATTAGTAAGGCATGTAGAGAAAGACGGTTCTGAAATCTTCTCAGCTGCCTACTTACTGTGCCTGTCAGGCTCAGAATCTCATTGTCTCCTGAGTGGCAGATAATAGCCATAGCTCAAAAAACTTACCTGAACTTCATTGGCAAACCAGAGTCATCCATTGCATGTCAGTTCTCCCTCAAAAGATAACCTTATTTTGAAGTCCTAGAGTTAATTGTGGCAACTGGTTTGGAAAATGATGACTAATATCTAAACTACAATGTAATTTGAACATCTCCTTGCTTAGCAGAATTACATTACTGAAAAAGTTATATGCCTTAGATATGTAGAATTCTAGAAATCATTTTAGAAATAGATATGTTTATAAATATGTTTATAATATTCTGTTCTGACCACTCCCATTTTAAGTTACACCCTGTTCCTGGTCATATAAGATTGCATGTCCTGGTGCCACTGATTACTTTGTTGATCTGAAGAACTGTAGTACCTACAGTTTTTTCTTTTGGCATCTTTTGGAAACGGCTACCTTATTATAAGTTTAAAATAACTGAAGGATTTAGGATCATCTTAAGTCACCGAGAGCAAGTTTACATTTGATTGTTAGAGGAGACAAAGAGAAATGAAGACACAGGTTTCTACCTCGTATTGAATTAATTCTGTTTTTAAAATTTGTATTTACCTTACTGCTATGCTAAAGTGGTGTTTAAGGGGTCTTCTTAGCTATTTTATTTGAAAATAAGTCCTGAAGAGCAGATTATACAATAATACTCTTAAGTCTGCCAGCATGATTACATCTGTTCAGTTCATTTCTTAATCTTCTGTGAACTGTTTGTAGGTTTTCAGATGATGATATCTCTTGATTTAATCTACAGCTTAAATATTGCCAATCAACATTGAAAGAATATACTTTCTGATTTGTTGGGTAAGGATGTATTTGGTTCTAGAAATATAGTATATATACTTTTGTGGTATAGTACCAATGGAATCTGGAAGCTGTTGTATAAAATGTCTCTGCTCGAGGTGTTTCCCCCATTTTTGGTTAAGAGAACAGAAATCCCAAATTCTATGCCATTTACTCTGCATTACTCATTTTTGAATCAAAAATCATGATTTGAATCATGATTTGAATCAAAAGGACACAAATTTCTGTTAAAAAAAAAAGACTTTAAAATATTATAGCTATGGGGCGCCTGGGTGGCGCAGTCGGTTGAGCGTCCGACTCAGCCAGGTCACGATCTCGCGGTCCGTGAGTTCGAGCCCCGCGTCAGGCTCTGGGCTGATGGCTCAAAGCCTGGAGCCTGTTTCCGATTCTGTGTCTCCCTCTCTCTCTGCCCCTCCCCCGTTCATGCTCTGTCTCTCTCTGTCCCAAAAATAAATAAAAAACATTGAAAAAAAATTTTTAAATATTATAGCTATGATGATTTTATTAAAATCCCAGAATATAAATTCTTGACACCAACTGCTCTTGTGAATAAATATTTTATTGTATTGTATTGTATTGTATTGTATTTATTATTTTGGGGGGCTATAAAAGTTTATTTCAGGAACATGTATTTTCTTTTTTTCTTTTTAAAATGTTTATTTAAATTCTAGTTAGCTAACATACAGTGCAATATTGGTTTCAGGAGTAAAATTCAGTGATTCATCACTTACATACAACACCCAGTGCTCATCATACCAAGTGCCCTCCTTAATATCCATCACCCATCTTGCCATCCCCTACCCACCCTGCTCCATCAACCTTCAGTTTGTTCTCTGTCTTTAAGAGTCTCTCATGGTTTGTTTCCCTCTCTGTTTTTATCTCCCCTCCCATGTGTTCATCTGTTTTGTTTCTTAAATTCCACACATGAATAAAATTATGGTATTTGCCTCTCTGACTATAGCATAATACTCTCTAGCTCCATCCACATTGTTGCAAATGGCAAGGTTTCATTTTTTTTTGATGTTTGAGTAATGTTCCATTATACACACACACACACACACACACACACACACACACACACACACACCACCTCTTCTTTAGCCATTCATCATTCGATGGACATTTGAGCTGTCTCCATAGCTTGGCCATTGTTGATTATGCTGCTGTAAACATCAGGGTTCATGTACCCCTTTGAATCTGTATTTTTGTATCCTTTGGGTAAATACCTAGTGTAATTGCTGGATCCTAAGGTAGTTCTATTTTTAACTTTTTGAGGACCCTCCATACTGTTCACCAGAGTAGCTGCACCAGTTTAGATTCCCACCAGGAGTGTAAGAGGGTTCCCTTTTCTCTGCATCCTTGCAAACCCCTGTTGTTTCTTGGGTTTTGAACAAATATTTTAATGTATCTATAACCCAAATGTCAGCTGAGTGTCCAGACAGACCCTTTAAAAGCTAAATAGTTGTCTTGAACCTTTAATTTCATGTGATGGGGAAGCAAAACCCTCCCTAAGATATCTGCAAATTCCTGGTGTTCTTGTGGCCTCTGAGCTACTGCCATCTGGCTTCTGTCTCCCTCTCCAGAGGAAGAAAAAACAGTTATTTCCCTAATCTTATGTAGAGCATCTTAGCCTTTCTTTTGATGCTGCAAGGCCTCACCTTCCACAAGTGGCTTTTCCATGTATTTTTCCCAAACAAAAGCCATTTGTTTCCTAAGAGGAGCTCTGCTATCATATGGTAAGATGATGAAATGTGTACCTTATTAGGTGTAATGTGATAATATTAACGCTTTTAGTAAATCTTATTTTCTCCATTTATGAAACTTTTAAATATTTATTTTTTTAAATACAAGTTTATTTTTGAGACAGAGAGAGAGCGAACAGGGGAGGGGCAGAGAGAGGGAGAGAATCCCAAGCAGGCTCTACACTGTCAGTGCAGAGCCTGATGCAGGGCCCAATCCCATGAACCACGAGATCATGACCTGAGCTGAAATTGTGAGTCAGACACTTAACCAATGGAGCCACCCAGGGGTCCCAAACTTTTAAATATTTAACTAATTCATACTAAACTCAGTCTCCACACCTTAGAAATTATAAGAAAACCCTGTCTTGAAAAAGCTTTTGCAATATTGGAATTGGATATATTGTCTAACATTGTGTAGCTCTTTGCCAGATCAGACAGAGAAAATAGTGCTCTCTTGAAAGGACATAGGATTTCAGATAGAGTTTGAAGAGACATGATTATAATTATATGAGAAGTAGTCTGTCTTCTGAAAGAACAGTAGGGCTTCCTTGGGTTTTAAATTTTTTCCCTTTTATCTCCTACCTTGCTCCAAGTTTCCCTCACTTTCTAACCCACAGGCAAGCATTTTAATGTGTTTAAAGCTTAATGCAGAAAAAAATTAATTTATTGTGTAAATGTCATTATGGTATATCTCTAATTTTGTTTATAGCCATTTGTTTGAATGGCTGTATTCCCACCGTGCATTCCCACCATGAGCATTTTATTCAGGGAAATTTTTATAAGAGTTTCCCTAACACTAGTAGTTAGTAACAAGAAAGGATTACCTTAGGTAAGAGTAATTGTTAGAACTCCTGAATTATTGCTAGGTGGCAGTTCCAGGTGAGATATATAGCCATGCTTTTTATAAGAGCATGTACTTTTTGAGAATAGAGCTGTCAACAATGTGGAAGGGTAGGAATTGATCTGAATTCTGTATCTTCTACATCCAGATGACCAGGTATCATGAAATGGTATTGTTTGTATTTTATAATTCTACCTCCCCATCAATTTAACTTCTAAATTATATTTAACATATAAATAATTCTTAGTGTATATCAAGTACAATATAACATTGGATTGTGAGTAACTTGTTCTACCAATGTTCCATAAGACTAGCAAACATTTCGGGGCGCCTGGGTGGCGCAGTCGGTTAAGCGTCCGACTTCAGCCAGGTCACGATCTCGCGCTCCGTGAGTTCGAGCCCCGCGTCGGGCTCTGGGCTGATGGCTCAGAGCCTGGAGCCTGTTTCCGATTCTGTGTCTCCCTCTCTCTCTCTGCCCCTCCCCCGTTCATGCTCTGTCTCTCTCTGTCCCAAAAATAAATAAACGTTGAAAAAAAATTAAAAAAAAAAAAAAAGACTAGCAAACATTTCTAATAAATTTTAACTTGATAAACAAGCAATGTCTTGCAATATGAGAAGTATGTGATGCTGAACATCACATGATCACAACTGAACCAATGGTTCTTGAAATTCACTTTGATTTTTGAGTGCTTTGGATTACAAGCATGTTTCTGGAACCAATTATGCTTGCAAACCTAAGTTTGTTAACATATGCTTTAATAAATATTAACTCATTTAATCCACATAACAACTCAATAAGATAGGTACTGTTATTGTCCCAGTTTTATAAATGAGGAAACTGAGGCATAGAGGAATTATCTAAGTATAGATTCAGTTTTAATAAAAATCTGTAAAAATAAATGGGTTATGTAGTATATGTTATTTCATAGTCCGTTACAAATATAAAGGTGCTGTTTAACTTTTGAATACCAACGTATGTAATTCATCCTAAGGCCAATAGGAAAGGGAAACACATCTACTAACATGTTTAATATTATACTTCTCAGAATTTGAAAATAATATCTGACAATAGCAATAACTTTTATTAGATGCCATAGTTGGTACTCCAGCACATTGGATGTGTGAATTTTCCAGATGGGTAAACTTTAATTATTTAAGCATCATAAAATATTCTCTTTTAATGCTTTCTTTTAAATCATGTTTTTATGACTTGTTAAAGAGTATGTTTGGAAGCATGATTTAACATTTTCCTCATGATTGGTTTCATATTTTGATAACTGCCATTGTACTTTGATGAGCTATTATGATTAGCTATGAGGATGAGGATATAGATGTGAAATATGAAACAAAATGGCTCTGATAATGACTAGACCTTGCTTTCTTGAAAAAGCCCCTACTATTTTTTTGCTTTTGGATCATTTGCCTAACTTTATAAAAGGTAAAGTATGCAGTGTGCAACCACAGTTGTATAGTGTGGCTGCTCTTCTGTAAAATTGATCATTGACTCACAAGTGGTTCCTTGTCTAGGAAACCTTCAGTGTTGCTGTGGTGGTTTTAGCTCTTAGTGATTTAAAGACCTTGATGAATCACAGATACTTATGAGCAGCTACCCATTCACTATTCATTATTCACTATTCACTATTTGTTGAGGAAAGTACAGAGAAATAGTATTCCTTTCCACTTCAGTAGTTTGGGCTAGCTTACTTCAAAGAATATAAATTCATTATCTTTTGCAAACAAGATATCAGGCTCAAGTTTCCTTCAGACCTTTAATATTTGGCTTGAAATGAAATGCCAAGCATGAGTAACATCTCAAATTACATGTCTAAATGTACAGGACAGAAAACCCTGTTCTTGCATGGTAGATTTACTTTCTTCCACATTTTTTAAACACAAACTCATCTGTTTAAAATGTATAATTCAAGAACTTTCTGGCTAGAGACAGAGTATGCCCCAGAGCAGATTCAGTTCTGCTGATCACCAACAGATGGTCATTTCAACTCAGCCATTATTGTTATTTTTAGCATGTTTGTTTTATATAGATACTTTTGAGGTATCTCAAAAGTAGATACAAACTCCATTTTGTCCCTAAAAGCAGTGCTAGTGGTAGATTGATGGACACAAAAGTAGAAATGGTGTAAAAAAAAATTGAAAGTGCAAAAATTACACATATTAAACATATG
Source organism: Herpailurus yagouaroundi (assembly GCF_014898765.1). Taxonomy (NCBI): domain Eukaryota; kingdom Metazoa; phylum Chordata; class Mammalia; order Carnivora; family Felidae; genus Herpailurus; species Herpailurus yagouaroundi. The sequence continues at coordinate 80,262,093 of NW_024412395.1, read as the reverse complement.
ATTAGACAATAAGAATGATTCTGAAAGACAATTCCATGAAAAAAGATGGGCCTGTGCTATTGACAGCAAAAGGTGAAGAAATGTGAATGTTTGAAATGGTTTTGCATTAGAAAAAAAATTTTTTTTTGAAATGGGGTGCCTGGGTGGCTCAGTCAGTTAAGCATCTGACTTCAGCTCAGGTCATGACCCCATGGTTTGTGGGTTCAAGCCCTGCATCGGGCTCTGTGCTGACAGCTCAGAGCCTGGAGCCTGCTTTGGATTCTGTGTCTCCCTCTCTCTCTGCCCCTCCCCTGCTCATGTTCTGTCTCTCTCTCTCTCTCTCTCTCTCTCTCTCTCTCTCTCTCTTAAAAATAAGCATTAAAAAAAATTAGAAATTGTTTTGGCAGAGGATGATTGCTAAAGTGGGATGCCTTTTTAGTTATTTATTCAAAGATTAATTCATTTAAAGTTAGTAATTTAAGAATTTAAAGGCTAAGCACAGAATGCAAGTGCTTCTGTGGAAACTTATCAGAAACCACAGATGGCACCATGGGTTTTTCCTTATCTGCAGGTGAAGCTCTGGTGCGGATTCCTTAGCTGCCAGAAGTTCCCTCCCTTCTGCTGTTGGTAGAGATTGTGGCGGGGGTTTGTCTGCCTCAGCAAATATTTATTGTAAACAAAACAGAGAAGTTTATAAAAAATGCCCAAAATGTATCATATCAGGTAGAAAGGAATGCAGAGCCCATAAACCTGAATCTCACTTATGGTTTTGGGCTTTTAAACCAATGGATTTAACAGCCTTTGGAATCCAACCTGTTTGTAAGTAGAGCTGCCTCCATATATTTCATATTCTGAAAATCCTACTGATCTTTAAATCTAAAAAAGATCTCTAAAAAGGGGGAGGGGATACAGAAAAAAGAGATGATACCAAAAAAGGGGGGATACAAAATATTTGCTGGGCACAATTCCTGTTTCCTAAGGGTGAACTTTACAACTGCTGGTAGGATAGCTATGCTGAATATAGCCGATTGTAATATACTGGGGCACATCAGTCCAGCTAGACGTGGTGTTGATGTGTGGTCTCTGCCTTTGTGAGGTCTGCTACTCACTCTTCAGGATGGATTGTGGTGGTGACACCCCACCCCTTTTTTCAACTGTTATACTAAAGCAATCATACTGTCTTTTTTGTGATTTAAGAGCTGGTTTTAAAATTAATGGTTTTTTTGGTAAATCTTACCTTTGATGTAGCTGGACAACATTAAAATTAGTGTATATCTGCATCAAAAATCTATTTAATGTATAGATATAGTAAATTTATTTTATTTTTTAAATTATACAGGTTATCTTTAGACCAGATTAGGGTTGTTGCTGCCTAAAAGAGCTCCTGCTGATGGTGATTGGCACTCTTCCCATTTCTCCATGCACATAAGCAGACAACATGTACTCTAAATTAATCCCCAAAGTATTATTTGTATAGTAAAGTTTTAAAGTGTATTTCTAACTTAAGTATTTGTTAAATCTTTTTTTTTTTTTTTTTTTTAATGTTTAGTTTGAGGGTGGGAAGGAGCAGAGAGAAAGGGAGAGAAAGAATCCCATGCAGGCTCCTCACTGTCAGCATGGAGCCTGATTTAGGGCTTGATCTCACAGTTTCTGAGATCATGACCTGAGCCAAATTCAAGAGTCGGATGCTTAACTGACTAAGCCACCCAATAGCCCCTATGTGTTTGTTAAATCTTTTGTTTACTTTAATTGTAGGCTCTGTGCTTTTGTTGAGATGAGGTTTCTCTGAATTGTTTTAGTCTTTTCTGTAAGCCTATTTTGGCCAGTGTATCCTGTTTTAAGGAAGTAGCAAGATTTTTTTTAAGGCACAGAACCTATATTTAGGCACACACTGTTGACCATTTAGTTTCCATGGCTAGGCTAAACTAAGTCATTAGCCATCATGTGTTCTTCCAATAATATCCCCATCAATGACATGTTTTGGTTGTTCTTCTTAAGTCGTATTCTTGTTTAAGTAAGTCACTTGGCTATTTTACTTTATTTTCTCCTAGATGTGCATGATTTATAAAGGTTGGATTCTTGTTAAATAATGCATGTTTGGTTGATCAAAGAAAAGCATTGAAGTTGTTCCTGAAAAGAGTGAATAAAAATGGAGCATAAAAAATAGTTGGTGCTCAAGGAGATACTAAGAATATGTTGTACGAACGAGGAAGGGCACTGAAAATGTGTTGTTTGTGCTTGCCAGAGTTTGCCAGCAGTTTCTACTACATTTAGAACTCTGATTCTGCAGTCTTTCTTAGAAAGGAAAATTATAAATGTCACTAAACTGACATCATTTGTTAGAGGGCAGGCAGTAAATGGGATTTCTTATGTTAAGAGAAAAATGTCATTAAGTGTCACAAGTACGGTTTACATTGTTCCCAACTTTGCGTAAGGCACAATAACAATAATATTATTAATGATACTAAAGTAGTACCATTTAGTAATGATAGAAATAGTAACTAATATTTGCATAGAATTTACTCTATTCTAAAGCATTGTTCTATTACATGTATTAACTTGTGTAATTCCCCCAACCGATTCTCTGAGGTGGGTGTTAATACTATCCTCTCCTAACTCACTTAATCCCCATAGCCACCAAATAAATAGAGCCTGTTATTAGGTCCATTTTTAGATGAAAAAAATGAGATTAAGTAATTTGTCCAAGGTCGTACAACTAGTAAGTGGTGGAACTGGGCTTCAAATATAGGCAGCCTAGGTCCAGAATCCATGTTCTTAACCGCTGTCAGTAGGCTGGATAATGGCTGTCAAAGAGACCCAGATCCTAATACTCTGGAACCTGTGAATATTACCTTATATGGCATAAGGGATTTTGCAGAAGGGACTAAATTAAAGATTTTGAGATGGGGAAGTTATCCTGGATTTTCTAGTTGGGTCCTAAATGTAATCATAGGTGTCCATATTTATACAAGGGAGGTAGAGAGTGATTTGATGAAGGTTTTGTAGCAGTAGAAGCAGAGAGATTTGAAGATGCTTTGCTACTACTGGCTCTGAAGGTGGAGGAAAGTGTCCTGAGCCAAGGAATGCAGACTTAGAAGCTAGAAAAGACAAGGAAATGGATTCTTCCCTAGAGCCTTCAGAAGAAGCACAGACCTTCCAATACCTTGGTTTTGGCCCATTGAAACCACTTCATCCTTTGATGTCCAGAACTGTAAGATAACAAACTGGTGTCGTTTCAAGCCACTAAATTTTTGGTAATTTGTTGCAGCAGCAGTAGGAAACCAATATAGCTTCTATGCTATGAATAAAGGTACTAGTTATAGTTAAGACTTTTATTGTAACATCCCTTCCCCAGAATCCTTGAAGGAATGAACTTCAGTAAAAATCTTCTTCAGTTGTCCTGCTTTATAAGGCACCTGTCACTTTATTGTGCAGTCCTTTTCTCTTTATATATGAAGATTATTCAATCGTTAGACTATAGAGTAGTCTAAACAGGGTAGCTATTCTGAACTCAGAGTTGGCTGTTGAGCCAGAAATTTAAGAAATACTAGGCAGAAGACATCATCTTTTCTTTAGGCCCAAACAAAAGGGGAAGCTGAAGGGAATGAGCATTTTAGTGTCTACTGTATGTCAGGTACCAAACTAGGAATTTCTATTTTTTTATGTAGTTCTCATACCTGACCCTCCCTATAAAGAGTAAATTATTACTCCCACCTTGACAATGAGGAACTGTTAAATAATGTGCTCAGGGTCAGAAGACCAGTAAATAAGAAAAATTCAGGTTTGTCTGATGCCAAGGTGCATACATTGTTTTATGCTCAGCATTGCTACTCCAAACTAATCCTACTGAGGCACTCAGATCTAGACTAGGGCACATCCAAAGGGTCTATTTCCTTAGCTCTAAAGAGTCATCGGAAAGAACATGTCATTTCCAGATCATCTCTGACCTGGTACACAGTCTTCTGGTTAGGCAGGTTCCTGGATTGCCCTGGAAGTCTAGATTCTTCCTGCACGACTCTGAAGATGGACTTAGTTCTGTATTCAACTTGGTGTTCTTTATTCTTATATAGAAGAGTTAAGGCTAAACAATTAACACCACCTCCAAAACTAATTAAAAAGCAATCCTCCAGAGCAAAGATCTGGAGTCCATAGTTGAACTTTATACACAGTTTTTTTGTGTCTGTGTTTCTATGTGATACATGTAAATATAAAAAACAGAAAAAGTAGGAATGCTATAATAAGAGTAAACCACCTAGTAGGTAAGAGTGGCAGGCAGAAGGTCCCAAGGTTATCATTAGATTTTCACAATGGTCTTTGATTAAAATATGTTTAAGAACCATAGTTCTGTTTAAAAACCAATTTGGCCCAGTATGAGAGGCACTTGGCTTCTATTCTCTCCTTTTTCATCTCCCTCCTGCTCCCTCTGTTTCTTCCTTTTTTATCTTCCTTTCCTCTCTACTTCTTTCTTCACATGCAAATTTGTAACTTACTACTTTTTAAAAAATGCTTTCTTATAAATTGAAATAACTTTAGGGGCGCCTGGGTGGCGCAGTCAGTTAAGCGTCCGACTTCAGCCAGGTCACGATCTCACGGTCCGTGAGTTCGAGCCCCGCGTCGGGCTCTGGGCTGATGGCTCGGAGCCTGGAGCCTGTTTCCGATTCTGTGTCTCCCTCTCTCTCTGCCCCTCCCCCGTTCATGCTCTGTCTCTCTCTGTCCCAAAAATAAATAAACGTTGAAAAAAAAAATTAAAAAAAAAATAAATTGAAATAACTTTAAATACACTTGTAAGTGTAGGAAATAAAAGTCTATTCTTTACTGAACTTCTTCAAGAAGTAGTGATCTAATTATAAGTATCTAAATGTAGGGTGGAACCCTGTTTAAGAAGTTGATCTAGGAAATCATTGATTTAGACAGATGATTATTTAATACCTGAATTATTTTACTACTAGATCGGGAGTTGGCAAACTTTTTCTGTAAAGGGTCAGAGAGTAAATATGTTAGTTAGGTGTTGCCTGACTTATAAGGTCTCTGTCACAATTACTAAGCTCTCCCACTGAGGCATGAAAGCCCAATCACTTATCAATAAGTGAGTGTGGCTGTGTTCCAGTAAAACTTCATTTATGACACTGAAATTTGAATTACATATAATTGTCACACATTTTGAATCATTTTAACTTTGATTTTTTTCAACTATTTAAAAATGCAAAAACTGTTCTTTAAAAAAAATTTTTTTAAGGTTTATTTATTATTGAGACAGACACAGAGTGTGAGCAGGGGAGGGGTAGAGAGAGGGGGAGACACAGAATCCGAAGTAGGCTCCAGGCTCTGAGCTGTCAGCACAGAGCCCAACATGGGGCTCAAACTCACAAACTGTGAGATCATGACCTGAGCCGAAGTCGGTCGCCCAATCAACTGAGCCACCCAGGCATCCCCAAAATGTAAAAACTATTTTTATCTCAGGGGCAGGCCAAATTCATCTTTCAGGCAATAGTTTGCTTACCCTGCACTAGATAGCCTGTTCTACACTAGCATGCTTATTCTTATATTTGCATTACCATTCTATTTTTAAAAATACATTGCCGGGTTAATAATTATAAATTTGGGTCTCTGGAGTATTATAATTTATAAGACCTTGGTAAAGATTATATGTAACATAAAGACTTAAGAAAGTTTTTGTTTGCCTACTGATGAATCATTATCCCCTCTCCCACTTCTTTGTTGGCAGAACCCCTAATTAAGATTTTGTTCAAATACCTGATGGTCATATATTTCAGAGTTTGCTTTCTTCTTCCTCCCAGTTTCAGGGTATGGGAGTGGGCAAATCTTTATTGATTTGATCCAATTTTCATTCCTTTTCCTTTGTGGTGATTGATTTAGGAATGGCAATTTGGACAATAAGGTACATGGGGAAGAATTCAATTGCATACAATAGACTGATCTTGCATATGAAAATGAATTTTTGACAGCTGGAGTTAAAATCAAAATACCTAAAGAGATACTTTTGAATTTTACTTCATTTTGCACTGGCCACTGCAGATTGCTGTCTTAAGTTTTTTTATTTTTTTGTTTTTGATTTTTTTAAGTCAAGTTAGTTAACATACAGTGTAGTATTGGTTTCAGGAGTAGAACCCATTGATTCATGACTTTCATGTAACACCCAGTGCTCATCCCAACAAGTGTCCTCCTTAATGCCCTTCACCCCTTCGGCCCATCCCCCTGCCCACCTCCCCTTCAGCAGCCCTCGGTTCATTCTGTATATTTTTAAAAAAAATTTTTTTTCAATGTTTATTTATTTTTGGGACAGAGAGAGACAGAGCATGAACGGGGGAGGGGCAGAGAGAGAGGGAGACACAGAATCGGAAACAGGCTCCAGGCTCTGAGCCATCAGCCCAGAGCGTGACGCGGGGCTCGAACTCACAGACCGCGAGATCATGACCTGGCTGAAGTCGGACGCTTAACCGACTGCGCCACCCAGGCGCCCCACATTCTGTATATTTAAGAGTCTATTATGGTTTGCCTCCCTCTCTGTTTTTATCTTATATGTCCTTCCTTTCCCCTATGTTCATCTGTTGCGTTTCTTAAATTCCACATATGAGTGATTTTCTGATATTTGTCATTCTCTGACTTCTTTCACTTATCATAATTCCCTCCAGTTCCATCCATGTTGTTGCAAGTGGCAAGATTTCATTCTTTTTGATCACTGAATAATATTCCATTATATATGTATACCACATCTTCTTTAAAAATTTTTTTAATGTTTACTTGTTTTTGAGGGAGAGAGAGAGCACAAGTGAGGGGGTGGGTAGAGAGAGAGAGAGGGAGACACAGAATCTGAAGCAGGCTCCAGGCTCTGAGCTGTCAACACAGAGCCTGATGCGAGGCTCAAACTCACAGACCATGAGTCATGACCTGAGTTGAAGTCAGAGGCTTGACTGACTGAGCCACCCAGGTACCCCAACCATATTTTCTTTATCCATTCATCAGTCGATGGACATTTGGGCTCTTTCCATAATTTGGCTTTGGGGATAGCACTGCTATAAACATTAGGGTGCATGTGCCCCTTCAAATCATCATTTTTGTATCCTTTGTATAAATAACCTAGTAGTGCAATTGCTGGGTTGTAGGGTAGTTATATTTTTAACTTTTGGGGGAACCTTCATACTGTTCTCCAGAGTGACTGCACCTGTTGGAGACAAGGGAAACAAAAGCAAAAAATGAGCTATTGGGACCTCATCAAGATAAAAAGCTTCTGCACAGCGAAGGAAACAACAAAACTAAAAGGCAACCAGTGGACTGGGAGAGGATATTTGCAAATGACATATCAGATAAAGGGTTAGTATCTAAAATCTATAAAGAACTTATCCAAACTCAACACCCAGAAAACAAATAATCCAGTGAAGAAATGGCCAGAGACATGAATAGACACTTTTCCAAAGAAGACGTCCAGATGGCTAACAGACACATTAAAAGATGCTCAACATCACTCATCATCAGGGAAATACAAATCAAAACCACAATGAAGTACCATCTCACACCTGTCAGAATAGCTAAAATGAACAAATCTGGAAACAATGGATGTTGGCGAGGATGTGGAGAAAAGGAAACACTTTTACACTGTTGGTGGGAATTAAGTTTTTATTTATATTGCAGTTAACATACAGTGTAATATTAGTTTCAGGTGTATAATATAGGGATTCAGCATTTCCATAAAACACCCAGTGCTCATCACTAGTGCACTCCTTGCTCCCATTACCTATTTAACACATCCCCCCCACCCACCTCCAGTCTGGTAACCGTCAGGTTGTTCTCTGTAGTTAAGAGTCTGTTTCTTAGTTTGTCTCTCCCTTTTTTCCTTTGCTCGTTTGTTTTGTTTATTAAATTCCACATATGAATGAAACCATACGGTATTTGTCTTTCTCTGACTTATTTCACTTAGCATAATACTTTGTAGTTCCATCTGTGTTGCAAATGGCAAGATTTCATTCTTTTTTATGGCTGAGTAATATTCCAGTGTGTGTGTGTGTGTGTGTGTGTGTGTGTGTGTGTGTGTGTGTGTACATACCGCCTCTTCTTTATCCATTCATCAGTCGATGGACACAGGCTGTTACCGTAATTTGGCTATTATAACTAATGCTGCTGTAAACATCAGGATGCATGTATCCATTTGAATTAGTCTTTTTGTATTCTTTGGGTAGATACCTAGTAGTTGCTAAATCATAGTGTAGTTCTAATTTTAATTTTTTGAGGAGAATCCATATTTTCCATACTGGCTGCACCAGTTTGCATTCCCACTAACGGTGCACAAGTGTTCATTTTTCTCCACATCCTCACCAACGTGTTGTTTTTTGTGTTTTATATTTTAGCCATTCTGATAAGTGTGAGGTGATATCTCATTGTAGTTTTGATTTGTATTTCCCTGATGATGAGTGATGTTGAGCATCTTTTCATGTGTCTGTTAGCCATCTGTATGTCTTCTTTGAAAAAATGTCTATTCATGTCTTCTGCCCATTTTTTAATTGGATTATTTGTATTTTAGGTGTTGAATTGTATAAGTTCTTTATATATTTTGGATACTAATCCTTTATTAGATATGTTCTTTGCAAATATCTTCACCCATTCTGTAGGTTGCCTTTTAGTATAGAATTTTTAAATTTGTATTTATTAAAATTTTCTGAATTCAAATAGAAAAATTAAATTTTTATTATGTCAACAAAAAATTATAACTCCTTTTTTGGGAAGGAGTTGTTTATTCCATTATGTCTTTTTTTCCTTACACAATGTATTTTTCAAAAAAAAGGCAACCCATGGGGCGCCTGGGTGGCGCAGTCGGTTAAGCGTCCGACTTCAGCCAGGTCACGATCTCGCGGTCCGGGAGTTCGAGCCCCGCGTCAGGCTCTGGGCTGATGGCTCAGAGCCTGGAGCCTGTTTCCGGTTCTGTGTCTCCCTCTCTCTCTGCCCCTCCCCCGTTCATGCTCTGTCTCTCTCTGTCGCAAAAATAAATAAATGTTGAAAAAAAAAATTAAAAAAAAAAAAAAGGCAACCCTATGCCAATAATCACAGAAGTTTTCCAAATTTCACTGGTCCATGTAAACCTTAAAGTCTGGGTGTTGGAAATCTTGGTCTGTACTCAGTAAACTCCATTCTTACTACCTCACTTCCTGACTCCTTGCAGCCTGGCTCTGGGCCTAACTTTGTGGCTGAACTGGTTTCTAGAAGGTTAACATTGATTCTATGGTCTCAGCACCCTCTTTTTAAACCAAATTTCCCCTTTGCCTTTTCTGTAATGTTTAATTCTGTTGCCTATTTCATCATTGAAACTCTTTTGCCTAGCATTTACTGAGAACGCTTCTGTATCTACCTCAGTGACCATTTTTTTTTCTTTTTTTCAGTTTCTTTTAATGCCTTTATTTTGTTCCTATTGTGACTCTTGTTTACAGTGCCTGTAAATAGTATGCATGAGAATGAATTAGCCATAAATAGAAGCTGCAAGTTGCTAAGTAGAGACTATTTAGTAGAGACGGTCTTTTGATATAAAGCTAGGCTTGTAATCAGTATTAAATAGTTTCCCTAACTGATAACAGTTGTTTTTTTCAAGTACACACATATGTTTAATGCATTGCATTCCTTGGTATGTATCTTTATTAAACCACTTCTTTTTTATTGGACTTAAAAAATTTTTTTTAATATTTATTTATTTATTTATTTATTTATTTATTTATTTTTGAGAGAGACAGAGAGAGAGCAGGGAGGGGCAGAAGGAGAGAGAGAATCTCAAGCAGGCCAGATCTGAGCTGTCAGTGCAGAGCTCAATGCGGGGCTCGAACTCACAAACCGTGAGATCATGACCTGAGCCAAAATCAAGACTTGGATGCTTAACTTACTGAGCCACCCAGGTGCCCCTTAACCATTTCTTTATGGATATTTTCTTTCCATTTGTGTGCATATGCTTTTAAAAAAATAACCACATGTGCATTCTTGTGCCTACGTCTTGACACACTTTGTGAATATAACCACATTATAAATTCATAGTGGTAGAATTGTTGAATTGTAGTGTATGTGCACTTAAAAGTTTGGTATACATTGCCAAATAGCCTTTCTAAAAGTTTGTACCAGTTTGCACTTTTATCAACAGTATGAGTGCTGCTTTTTCCATGCCCTCTCCAACAATGAATATAATAAAACAATGTTTGCTTATCTAATGGGTGAAAAATGTTTACATTTTTATTTATTTTAGTTATAGTGAGGTTGAGCATATTTTATATTACTGGTTCTCAACTGGGAGTGTTTTTTTCTACCAGGGGACATTTGGCAATGTTTGCAGACATTTTTGGTTGTTACAACTGAGAGAAGGTCTGGGGAGAAAATTCTGCTGGCATACTGCTAAACATCCTGCAATGCACATGACAAAGCATTATCCCCAGATACCAGTAGTGCCAGAGTTGAGAAACTATTTTATATTATTCCACTTCATCTCTTTTGTTGGTTTATTATCTGTAATTCTTGAGTTATTTTATTGGTTACTTTCAGGTTTATAGTATATAGCTTTAACTTATCACAGATTACCTTCAATAATGTTTTACCATTTCACATACAATATAAAAGCCTTATAACAGTATATTTTCATTTTTCTCCTCCTGGCCTGTAATACTGTAATACATTTTACTTCTACATGTGCTATAGACTTCACAAAAATAATTATAATTGCTATTAGTAGTAGTATTAGTTTTATTTTATTTTAAACAGTTGAGTATCATTAAATTTTTTAAACGTTATTATAGTTTATTATTAGATTGCACATATTTCAGGTGAATAATTTGATAACTTTTGGCATGTATATATAATTGTGAAACCAACACCAAATATCACAATAATGAACGTATTCATCATCCCCAAAGCTTTTCTCCTGCCCTTGGAAATCTGTCCCCCAACCCCAGGCAGCCACTGATCTGTTTTCTGTTGCTATAGATAGGCTCACATTTTTAGAATTTTATGTTAATGGAATCATAAACAATATATTTTGTTTTTGTCTGACTTTCATCTGGCATAATTAGTTTAACATTTATCCATGTTGTATGTATCACTAGGAAAACATTTTTAATGACAGAGATTCCAGGTAATTGAACTGTTATTAAAGAGCATGCTGAATTCTAAAGTCATTTGATGTGTTCTGTTTTAGGTCATGACTCGCCAGAGTATGATAATCACATGAGAGCACTCATTGCTACAGATGTCATTTGACTCATCAGAAAAAATCTGTTTAAAAGAAAATATCTATACGACCAGATCCATTTCATTATTGAATGGCTTGATGGATTTCCTTTACTCTGATACACACCAAAGCTGTCCTTATCAACCAAAGCAAGAAAGGATCCTGCATGAGTCAATCACAGAATGCCATTTTTACATCACCAACAGGTGAAGAAAACCTCATGAATAGCAATCACAGAGACTCAGAGAGTATCACTGGTGAGTCCAGTTTAATAAATATTGAAGTGCTATTCCTTACAGGATAAAATGCAGATGCCTCAGTCTAGTATATAAGATCTACCATGATGAAACCCTGGCTTCGCTTTCCATCCAGCCTGATCTCCTGAGAGATCCACTGAATTAATATTTCCTTCTCCTAGGCCCTTACTGAATTATCAAAATCTGCCTTGTGTCTTCTGTGTCATCTATGTTGGATTCTTCTGTACCATGTGAGCCCTGGTCAGAAGGAACTGCATCATACTTACTCTCTTCCCATCTTGCCTTTCTATTCATATCTTCCTATCCCTACAAGGAAAGAGTTGCTTGCATTTATATACCTTGCAAGCATGTGACAACATTTAGGCACTTAAGAAGCTCTCAGGACATAAAGGTTATTCAAACATGGGTATGGGCCCATAAGCCCTTATGTGTAAGACCAAATCAAAACAACTCTGAATACTCAGTTTTTTCTAGACTTTGGTTCTTAAATTCATTGGTCCACAAAGCTTGACTTGTGTAGCTGTTTCTAGATTTATCTCACTTAGCGTGAATATTTGCTTGCTGAATGTGTATTAATGTATTTAAATATGGGGTGCTGCTACAAAACCAGTTGGTGATGTTATATATCGTATAGTAGATGCTTAGCACTACCTTTCTAAAACTCCAAAAAATTCTGAAGTCCATCCAAACCCAGTTTTTTTCAAATTTTTATTCAGTTTTATTGTGATATCTCCCCTCTTCTGTAACTCCAATTGCATGTATGTTAGACTGCTTGATACTGTGACACAAATCACTGATGATCTGTTCATTTTCCCCCCAGTTTTTTTTTTTTTTTTCTTAATGCTTCATTTTCGATTGTTTCCATTACTATGCCTTCAAGTCTACCTCAGTTCTTTTCATTTGGGGAATGTCTAATCTGTTAATGTTACCCAGTGAGTTTTTCAATTTAGACATTGTACTCTAGTTCTATTCGGGTTTTATAAAGATCGATATAAGTTCTGTTTCTTTTCATCAGGTTTATGTTTTCCTTTTAAATCTTTGAGCATATTAGGGGCGCCTGGGTGGCTCAGTTGGTTGAGCGTCTGACTTCAGCTCAGCTCATGATCTCTCCGTCCGTGAGTTCAGGCCCCGCGTCAGGCTCTGTGCTGACAGCCAGAGCCTGGAGCCTGTTTCGGATTCTGTGTCTCCCTCTCTCTCTGCCCCTCCCCAGCTCATGCTCTGTCTCTGAAAAATGAATAAACCTTAAAAAAAATTTTAAATCTTTGAGCATATTAATAATTGCTGTTTTTAAATCATTGTTTACTATTTTTATCATCTTTGTCATTACTGAGCCTATTTCTATTGATTCATTTTCCAGCTGGTAATGGATTACAGTTTGCTTATTCTTTGCATATCTAGTAATTTTTGACCAAATACTGAATATTTTGAATGTTACATTGTTAGATGTTTAGATTTTGTTGTCTTCCTTGGAAGAGTGTTAAAATTTGTTCTGGCGTGTCCTTAAAGTTATATGCTGATAAAGTTGATCCTTTTGAGACCTGGCCTTTTTTTTTTTTTTTTTTTTTATGAATATAATTTATTGTCAAATCACTTACATACAACACCCAGTGCTCATCCCAACAAGTGCCCTCCACCATGCCCATCACCCATTTTCCCTCTCCCCCACCCCCCCATCCACCCTTAATTTGTTCTCTGTATTTAAGAGTCTCTTGTGGTTTGTTGAGGCTTGTTTTTAATCTTTGTTATGTGGGTCTCTAGATCACACTTTAGATCATACTGTAATATGCTTTGTTCTAGCATTAATTTAATCCTACTACCAGTAGGTATGGCCTAAGATCTTTACTGATTATCCCACCTGTTCATAAGGGTTTTCTACAATGGCTAGATGAAATTCTGACCTCTTTTTGCCTTGTGTAGGAGAGTGACATAATGTAGATATGAAGATGTAGATGAAAATTTGAGTGTATGAGAGCAAACCAGTTTTGAGGCTCTTCAAGAGGAACAAGAGGAGTCCTTGATATTAAATGGACACAATGTGGCTACAAAGAATTGGGCATATGGAAGGGACATTTGAAAGATAAATGTTAGCAAGGGAATTGTTAAGATTGGATAATCAGAGAAAGATATCACATGATTTCACTCATATGTGGAATTTGAGAAACTTAACAGATGATCATAGGGGAAGGGTAGGAGAAAGAAAATAAAAATGGAGAGGGAGGCAAACCTTAAGAGACTCTTAAATACAGCAAACAAACTGAGGGTTTATGGGGGTAGGGAAAATGGATGATGGGCATTAAGGAGGGCACTTATTGGGATGAGCTCGGGTGTTATATGTGATGAATCACTGGAATCTACTCCTGAAGCCAAGACTAACACTGTATGTTAAATAACTTGAGAATTAAGGAAAAAAAAAAAAAGACTGGATAATCAGAAAAAGAAAAGAGGATAAGCAGGAGAGTAGTAAATAGCACATTATTAGAAACACAGAAGCAAATAGGGGGAGCTAGTCAAGGGTATTTAGCCTACTAAACCTTGATTGTATACTCATTTTATTTTAGAGGGGAGGGGAGAGGGACAGAGAGAGAAAGAGAATCTTAAGCTCCATGCTCAGCATGGAGCCCCATGTGGGGTTCAGTCACATGACCGTGGGATCTTGACCTGAGCTGAAATCGAGTCGGATGCTTAACTGACTGAGCCACCCAGGTGACCCATGTGTACTCATTTTTAAAATTACCTCTTGCAAGTAGGGAATTGGTAACCTTAAATTTTCATTAGAATTCAATAATAATTAGAATTCATAAATAATTCATTAGAATTTCATTAGTACATATTAAAAGACAATTTCTAGGAAATAATGGCTCTATTAATGAAAGATAAATTTTGTTCTTCATTTCCATTATACCCCTGAATTGCCTACAAGCCTGTTTTTAGGTCTGCATGTATTTATAGTCAACTTCTCTTCCTGTGAGTATTACACTGACTATCTGTATGTGATATATTTATGGCAGGAAAAAATTGGATAATCACATGGAATTTGTAGTAATAAAATTTGGTTGTATTTTTAGGGCTTTTAAAGAGATCTGCTAAAGGTTGAGAGCTTCTTTAGAACCATATTTAAAGTTAAATGTACCTCATCTATGTGATTATATATCTCATCTTTGTGATTATGAAGTCACTGCTTGTCCTGGGTAAAGAGGGGTATGTGATGGGGTATGTGGTATTGTTAACTTCCTCATATTTGATTTATTAAATTGTTATTGTTAAGGTCAAGTTGTAGAAATTTACTCTTTTAAGATGTTTTCTTAAAATGAACTTTGTTGTTTTTTGCCAGAGTTAGAATATGTTTCTTTATACTACCCACAAAGGAAATATCAGATCTCTTTATAAAGTGTGAGGGTTGATATGACATCCTGTGTTTTCTCTATTTTAAGCATGTTAAAAGGGATAAGTTTACTTTTTTGGTAAACTGCTAAATTTGGCAAGTGTTAAATGATGGGCCGTATTTGGAACAGGAAGCCAGGAGCAAACACAGAATAAAGGCAGAGAAGCCAAGTGTGTTCAGAGATGTATATGCAGGAAGTAGCTAGAGGTGTGTGGGTGAGAGAGTAGTGATGTGAAAGGTATTCAGGACTTCAAATGTAGTACATCTTTAAAATAAAAATGATAAAGTACTTATTCCAGTACTAGTGCTAGAACACTGCTGAAATGTTAATGTTACTGGTTAACATTTAGCCAATAAATGTTTATTTTTTATGTCTAACTGCTGTGAGAATATACTGAAATATAATTTTTCTAAAGTTTAAAGAATACTCCCACAGAGTTTAAATTCTCTTATTAAAGAACATGTCATTTTATTCCTTTTGACCTAGCTATTTTCTGGTGGTTGTTTTGTGTTGCCTTTTTCTCCCAAGTATATAATTTATTTGAGGTCAGATCTCTTTTAAGCAACACTAAATAGACTGATAAGGAGGAAATATGAAATGTGTCCAAACTCATTTAAAATTTTAAAAACATAGTTATATTCACCAAGCAATATATATATGTATCTTTCTTGAACTGTCTGGTTTTTTTTTTTAATTGATCTATATAAATTTAAGTTAGTTAACATACAATGTAGTAGAGGTTTCAGGAGTAGAACCCAGTGATTCATCACTTACATGTAACACTCAGTGCTCATTACAAGTACCCTCACTAATGCCCATCCCCCTACACAGCTCCCCTCCAGCAGCCCAGGCAGTATATTTTTAAATAGACTATAATTAAAATTCATGGTATTATTTTTGCTATAGAAGTTTTCATATTAAAAAAAGCTAGAGAATGACCAACTATATAGTACCAGCATATATTAGTAAAAATCATTGGAGAAATTATCCCAACTAGTGTTTCTGTGGTTATCCTACTTTTAGAAACTAATTTCACTGATATTTTCTCTGTAACTAGTAAATTGGAATATTTTGGATTCATTTACATGGAATCTCCTCTTTAGATGTCTGCTCCAATGAGGATCTCCCTGAAGTTGAGCTGGTAAGTCTGCTAGAAGAACAGCTACCCCAGTATAAGCTAAGAGTGGACTCTCTATTTCTATATGAAAATGAAGACTGGACTCGGTCCCCACACCAGCAGCAGCATGCATCTGATGCCCTCTCTCCAGTCCTTGCTGAAGAGACTTTCCATTATATGAGTGAGTATTTTTTAGCCTTTTAGACTTTGTCCATTGAAATAAAGATGATAAGTATCTTGGTGTTGACTTTTAAGAAGTTTTAAAAGTCATTTAAAAGCATTTAAAAAGTCATTTAAAAGCATTTAAAAAGCATTTAAAAGCATTCCTAGCCATTGTTCATTGTGTACCTACTTGAACTCAAACTGATTTAACAACACAAAGAGATGATTCTGTGTTATGTCTGAATGTAGAAGGTTTGTCATTCTTTACAACTCTGAGTGTCTGTGGTTGCAAGCATACTCAGATATTTCCATTTCTTCTTTCTTTTATTTGATACTGTTCTCAGACTGAGTAGAAAAAGGAACTTAAAAAAAAGTAGTTGAAATTTTAATTTAAAATTTTAAAATTCCTTTATATCTCAAAGCATTTATTATATCAGTAGTTTGATATACTGAGCCATCAGCTTTTTGACTTTATATTTCCTGTTAAACACAGTCGTAGAAACTGTGTTAGTCATTAAGAAGCATAGTTTTTGGATACATAAGTAGTTTTAATAATTAAAGTATGGAGACCTTTTTGCTTTTGACTTCATTCCAAACATCTGCTTTCAGGTTGAACTGACTTTTTTTTATTCATTCACTATAAAAATATGTGCATAGTAGCTGTTAGGATATATAAGAAAAGTCTATAAGTTCAACATTGATAT
This sequence comes from Herpailurus yagouaroundi, assembly GCF_014898765.1. NCBI lineage: Eukaryota > Metazoa > Chordata > Mammalia > Carnivora > Felidae > Herpailurus > Herpailurus yagouaroundi. Next base: position 80,245,282 of record NW_024412395.1, on the reverse strand, counting down.
AATTGATAAATTATATTGATATAAATTGATAAATTGATAAAATTGTTTTCATTTGAGTTACATATGACATTGCATCAGTTCCTACACATTTTCCCAGTGAGTGCTTCAGTGTTTTTAATGATTGTTGTGAAATGCTCATTTTCATAATAATTTTTTTAGTAATCATTTTTTTTTTTAATTTTTTTTTCAACATTTATTTATTTTTGGGACAGAGAGAGATAGAGCATGAACGGGGGAGGGGCAGAGAGAGAAGGAGACACAGAATTTGAAACAGGCTCCAGGCTCCGAGCCATCAGCCCAGAGCCTGACGCGGGGCTCGAACTCATGGACCGCGACATCGTGACCTGGCTGAAGTCGGACGCTTAACCGACTGCGCCACCCAGGCACCCCTAGTAATCATTTTTATAGTAATCATTAACTTGGTTTTAGTAGTTTTCCTAGAACCAGGTTACGTACTACTCAGGAAAAAAATTATAAACATTGTTTAAACTTGAAATGGAATATCAAGAAACTCAAAACTATATCTTCCTCAATAATTCTTATAAGTAGCTGACTATTAAAGTTCTTAAGGTTTTCTTAACTTTCAAGTTTGAGAAGTTGTTTGCGAATTTCTGAAAAGTACTTATTTTTTATTTCCATTTCTCTTTGTTCCATACATTTTTAGATTTGTGAGAAAATTTCAAACTGGAATTTCATCAGGATAAATTTAGTTTTTGTCACTATTTTGATAAAGTGGCACAGAAAGTGCCCCTTTGTTTACTTTTTCTTTGTCATATACGCCACAAGAGGATGGAACTGTAGCTAGAAAGCTGTCTTAAATCACGATTTAACGGAGTTACTTTTAGAGAGAATGTTAAATAAAAATAAATTTTGGAAAATAAATGATAATCAAATTATAAAATACTTGGGTTTTCAGGACTTTATACAAAGCAAACCATAGTATTCAAGGGAGCAGTTTAAAACTCAAGATTAATAGGATGATACAGATTCCCTTATTCTAAATTTTCTATTATATTCTATATATTCTATATAGAATATATATATATTTCTATTATATTCTATATATTCTAAATTCTATTATTTTCACTTCAGCAATTTGAAAATTGGACTATATATGATATACTTAAGGTCATGAAGCAAATAAGCTATGATTATAATTGGTCCACTAATACTTTATCTCTGTACTGTAATTTCACTGTTATTTTAAAAGTATCAGTTCTTTGGGTTAATAGTTCATTCAAATATAAATAAACTTCATTATGAATTTGTATGTTATGAATATAAAAGATAAGTGATTTACTTCATTTAGCAAATTGACCAATGTTTTAAAAAGCAAGATATAAAACATTCTCTGACCCTTTATAGCAGTTTTCTGTCCCTTTAAGATATCAAGATCCATGGCTCTGAATAATTATTATATACCCTGACAGGCCATCCTAGGGTTTAGCTCCTTGGTGCTACTCCAGCCCCTTCTAATCCATACTTCCCTCACTTGCCAGTAGATACTTGTACTCATTAAAATGAATTTTAACAACTAATAAAAAAGAGGTGGCCCAGGCAGAGAAACTTCCGTAACACAAAGAAATTGAAAGAGCTGTGAGAAGAAAAATAAATTCAGAGGGAAACATGGGCAGGATTTGGGGTTGTGAGCCTACCTCACATGGATGAAAGGTTACTGGTTGTTCTCTGAAGCCCCCACCAAACCAGGAAGAGATTGTTTACTTTTAAAATAGAACACTTGGGAGCAATGGGTGGGTCCAAAAAATGATTCCATCCTACTCTCTGCCATATATAAAGTTTAAGATACAGAATATTTTGCATGCAGAACAGGTCATTTCAGGATTTTCTTAACTTTATTAAGAGAGAGACCCAGAGGGGCGCCTGGGTGGCTCAGTCGGTTAAGCAGCCAACTTCGGCTCAGGTCATGATCTCACGGTCTGTGAGTTCGAGCCCTGCGTCAGGCTCTGTGCTGACAGCTCAGAGCCCGGAGCCTGTTTCAGATTCTGTGTCTCCCTCTCTCTCTGCCCCTCCCCTGTTCATGCTCTGTCTCTCCCTGTCTCAAAAATAAATAAAATGTTAAAAAAAAAAAAAAAAGAGAGAGAGAGAGAGACCCAGAGTGAGCTGTGGAGCAAGCAGTAAAGTCAGAGCACATCATAACAGAAAGTACCATTTGTTCATGTTAAGGCTAAAAATAGAAACCTGATCTGCCTTTCAGAGTATTTTTTATTTGGGAATAAGGGATCACCTGTACCACTTTCTAATGTGTAAGAAAAAGGGTTGGGGGAAATGATTAGCTTTATAAGTTTTATTTAAGAGATCAACATCACTTGGGAACTTGTTAGAAATGCAAATTCTTGGGCTCCTACCCATATCTACAGAACCAGAAATTCTAGGACTGGGCACGGCAGTCTGTGTTTTAAAAGTCCTGGTAGTGCTTATGCACACGCGGATTTGAGAACCACCAGTATAAAGCATTGTCAACCAAAGCTATGTGGCCATTTCACAGTGATGTTAATTGGAGGATTTAAGGAATTAGGGAGGTTGTACAATTTTGTAGAGAAAGAAGGTTGTAGAAATAATTACTTCTGGCTGGCAAGTTATACTTTTCCTCAAGGTCTGCCCTCAAAAATTATTAATCTGGGGCGCCTAGCTAGCTCAGTTGGAGGAGCATGAGACTCTTGATCTCAGGGTCATGAGTTCGAGCCCCATTTGGGCTGTAGAGATTACTTAAATAAATAAAACTTAAAAGAAAATAAAGCACAGAACTTAAAAAAAAATGACTATACTGTCAGGAAATGAAATATAACTGATAATGTTCGGGAAGCATTAACCATACGTCAGATAATGGAAGTTAGCAGATTTATATTTACTCTCAACCAGTTCCACAAAATAATTAACTCATATGCCTCAAGACATCTATTGAGTATTATCCATGGAAGAATTGAGAAAATTGTCTCACTCAAATCATTATCAGTAGGGCTTAATTCTCACCTGGAACCCTGTTGAGAAAGGCTGTCGTAGGTTGTACATATCATCAGATGCCTTCTCTTTGTTCTCAGTTCTTTTGAAGGCAGTTTTTTGTATTGCAGAAATATTATCTGTAGTATACACCAAGAGCAGCAGTTGTTTATTTGGGGTTAAAACTGTAAGACTTGTCTGTACTTATCAGGAGCTCTGCAGCTTTTACTATGCCATGTGGGAGGTGTGTATTTCATTTTTGCTTTTTGTTGTTTTGTTTTAGAGTTTTTGCTGTGAGAGGGTTGGAGAGATTAGAAGTCTAGTTAGTTAGTTAGTTAGTTAGTTATGGGAAAGAGAGAACATGAACAGAGGAAAGGGGCAGAGGGACAGAGAGAGAGAATCCCAAGCAGGCTCTACGTTCAGCACGGAGCCCAATGCAGGGCTCAGTCCCACAACACTCGGATCATGACCTGAGCCGAAATCAAGAGTTGGATGCTCAACTGACTGAGCCACCAAGGGACCCCTAGGAGTCTTTTTTTGAATTTCAGTAATTGTGGTAAAGACTTTAGACCTTGAAAAGGAACACTGACAGAAATATCAAGCACCATCTCATATAAATTACAGAGATATCGAAATAGATTAACATTGACCTTTCTCATCCTGAAAAATGTGAGATTGGGTGGTTGATGTGAAATTATGCAGAATTAGAACTTAAAGTAAGGATTGGTAAAGGACATGTATATTCCCCCTCCAGTATTTTTTTCAGGAATGTTAAATTCTCCAAATATTATACCAAAAATGTTGAATGTTAATTAACTTTTATAAAACCAAGTTGCAAGACTGTTCAGTAAAAATGTTTATCATCCCCACTAATGTATAATTTTTTTTTTAGAGAGTTAGGAATTTCATGTCTGGAAAAAAGGAACATTGCTAATTTTTTACCACATAACATTTTTATTTTAACAGCTGAGAACTGAAGGGAAAATAAGATTTAATAGGATTGATTATAATAAAATCAGTCATCTTGGCTCTGCATTTTCAGTCGAAGAATTGCAGTGAAGATTTAGTCTATCACTTTGGAAACATTTAGTTGCATTGCCTAAATGCCAAGAGTAAACTTAAGAGCTTTGCCCTACTTTTGGAATCTTCCCAAGTGGCATAGCTACCAGGAGTACTGTGTTAAAGAAGACAAGACAAAACTGATAAGGCCGCAGAGAGGAATTCATTGTGTTTCTGTGTGCTTTGTGACTGACATCAGTTGAGCTGCTCTGTGTAACTGAGGTGGCCCCCAGCCTTTGGGGCTCAGTAGTGTATATAGACTGTTTCACATAAAACAAAAATTGGCGGGGCGCCTGGGTGGCTCAGTCAGCTAAGCGTCTGCCTTTGGTTCACGTCATGATCTCATGGTTCGTGAGTTTGAGCCCCGCATCTGGCTCTCTGCTGTCTGTGCAGCGGTGCAGAGCCCACTTCGGATCCTCTGTCTCCCTCTGTTTCTGCCCCTCCCCTGCTTGAGTGCTCACTCTCTCTCTCAAAAATAAATAAATAAAAACTTTTTAAAAATTCAAAAAAATAAAAATAAAACAAAAATGTAGAATCCTGGTTGCATTATCTAACTTCATCGCCATAATAAATATTTAGGCATTTGAAAATTCATTTTTGCTTTTTGAAACCTCTGAATAAGAGCTGCTATTTTTTTATTGCAAAGATAACATTTATCTTCTTGGAAAATTAGCAAAAGAAAGAAAACAAGAGATCAACCATAATCCCTACCCAGAGATAACCACTAATGTGTATCCTTCCAGCCTGTCTTCTATATCAATGTGTATAAGATATGCTCACGATTTAAAAACAAAATTGGGATCTGTGTTGTTTTGTAACTTGCATTCACAGATGGATACTCAGTATTTCATCAGATAAAGGCCTTCTGATCTTGGTAGGACTGTGGTAGAAACAGCAGCATGGTGCAGAGCCCATTACTGAGAATGAGCAGACCCAATTTTTTTCTTATGACCTTGTGAGATGGGAGTTGTTATCACCCCATTATTATCCTCACTATTATTAGTTTCTCCTCAGTAAAATATGTTTTATTCTATACATTTCTTTTCTGTATTACTGTGTCCTTTGTTTTCCTGTTTCTTCATGTGTGACTTGTAGCTCATAGCTCTTTATTACATCCTTAACTTACTGGTTTTACTTCAGAATAAAATTACCACTTTATCTTCAACTCTGGTCAATCATATAACATAAACTATGTCATATATTGTTTAAAATAGTTTTATTAAAAACTTTTTTAACTGAGTCTCTAGGATTCCTAGTTCTTGCTTGGAGTGTTACTACTGAATTGGTAGTTTTTATTGCTAACTCCACATCAGAACACCTGGGCATCTTTTACTTACTGTGTGTGCTGTGGGGCTCCTCTAAATCAATTAAATTAGAGTCTAGAGATAGACCTATCACCCTGGATTACATTTGGGTTTGCAATCATTGGCTAGTTTTCTGCTAATAATTTAGAGCATAGATATGGTTTGATTTTTTTCCCTTAGCTTATTATTGAGGAGTAATAGGAGTAGAGGAGACCTCACACTGTAAGTAAATTATGAAGATTCTGTGGGCCTGTTCCCGTATCCCAGTGGTTAAATTACAGAGCCAGTTTTTCTACTTGTAAATATAAATCCTTGTGGGGTGAAAATGTTTCTATCCAGATCTTTTTAGTTTTCTATCTCATATCACTATCAATCTAGCACTTTGTTTTACTTTTACCTAAGAATAAAACTGTCATTAATAATTAAGCTCTAGGTAGTTCTCAGATTCATTTTAAGCAGTTTTGCCAGGAAGAAAAATAAAAAGCTAAAATAAAAGTAAAACATGTCTAATGGTGTCTTTTGGGCAACCTCAAGGTTAAGATGGGACTAAGGAACTACAAGTGACTTATATCATAGTATCTGCTGCCAATACAGTGTATTATTTACAGAAAATTTTAAATCAAGGCTATTTCACACATACCAGATGTGTTTAAGAGTAGTAACTGTAGGGGCGCCTGGGTGGCGCAGTCGGTTAAGCGTCCGACTTCAGCCAGGTCACGATCTCGCGGTCTGTGAGTTCGAGCCCCGCGTCGGGCTCTGGGCTGATGGCTCGGAGCCTGGAGCCTGTTTCCGATTCTGTGTCTCCCTCTCTCTCTGCCCCTCCCCCGTTCATGCTCTGTCTCTCTCTCTGTCCCAAAAATAAATAAAAAACGTTGAAAAAAAAAGAAAGTAGTAACTGTAAACAGTAGTATAACACTTAATAGTATTTTAATACTGCTCATTACATTATCGTATTTCATTTTCCTAGTGACCTTGTGAGATGAGTGTTATTACCTCTATATTATAAATACAGAATATGAATTTTGGAAGGGTTAGGTGACTTATTCAAGTTCACTCAAATCCATAAATTCAGCATTTCTTTAAAGCCTCTTATTTTTTCACACTTCAAGGCAAACTAATTGTAAAATCAGTCTAAATCAAACACAGATCTGTTTCATGTAATGCACTCCAGAATGAAAAGATCTCTCTTTTATTATAAGATCTCTTTTTATTATTATTAAGCATCATTAGCTTAAAAAAGTATCACTTATTGGGTTGCCTGGGTGGCTCAGTTAACCATCCGACTTCGGCTCAGGTCACGATCTCACAGTTTGTGGGTTCGAGCCTCACATTGGGCTCTGTGCTGACAGCTCAGAGCCTGAAGCCTGCTCCAGATTCTGTGTCTCCCTTTCTCTTTGCCCCTCTCTTGCTTGTGCTCTCTCTCAAGAATAAAATATACATTTAAAAAAATGGGTTTTTTTAAGGTATTGCTTATTGTGACTGTGGAATCATTGGGGTCATATTTGTCATTCTCTTTGGAGCTATAATATGCAATGTATTGACAGTTCCTGAATTTAATGCAGAATTACTGGACTTAAATTATGTAATAGTGTATTATACAGTTTATCTTATAACAAAGGCCTAGATATGATAGAGATTATCATTAATTAAACTAAAAAGGATTATGCCTCATAACAGAACTATAAAAAGTCCTACAAGTCCTATTCCTTGTTTATTGATTTTAGCTCACATGATAGATGATCATGGATATTGAAGATAATCACATCAGAATTCTAATTAAATTCATTTGTAATAGCATAACCCCTCACTAAGTAAGTCACCCCTCAGGAACTTTAATTTAGATTAGGGTATAAAATAATTGGTGATTTAATCCATTCTTCAGGGCCACAGTCCCTAATGTGAGTGGACCAAAGTTCTAATCTTATTGAGGGAGGAAGAGATAGGAAGTGGTTGCCTGATGATCATTTGATACTTTTTTAATTCATTGTATGATATATATTTTGTTTGTAATAATTGGTCTGTTTTCTGAGTGTCTATTTTCTATTTTCACATATATTTTTAATCTCCTGAATGGCACTTTTGTAAAAGCCTGGAGTGGTGGTGGTGGTTGTTGTGATCTTTCAACTATTATGAATATTTAAAATTCTCTGTTGTTTCTAAATCCTATAAACAGTTGTTTTGAACTGTCTCAGTTCTAGGCACAGACAGGGTGGAGCAGATGACCAAAACTTACAATGACATCGACATGGTTACACACCTCCTGGCAGAGGTAAGAATATATCTTTTCTTTCTCCAGTACAAAAAGCTAAAACTTGAAGATCATTTAACATCTATCAAGTTTGCACATCAAATGAAAAAGGAGGATGTCTTTGTTCTGGGTTGTTTTGTATAAGGTTGTTACAGATGGAACAGCTGGCATTCCAAAGTAGAATGGTTCCTAAAGCTTATTGTTATGACGTTGCAGAGGGTTTAATTTTTGTTGTTGCTATTATAATGATGCTGGCTTTCTTATTCTAGAAAAGCTATCAAAAAAAAAAAAGTTGATGGTGTTTTGGTTTTTTTGTTTGTTTTTTGTTTTTTGTTATTTTAATAAATTCCTGCTGTTACCCTGGAGCAGAGCAGCCCATTCAAGAAGCAGCTCCATTGCAAATCAATACCAGCAGTTTGCATCATCTTCCCTTTTTTACTTTCAGTTTGGACTATTATTTGAGCTCACTTTGTCCGTGACATTTTTAATATATAGTGTATCTCTTCCAAATGACGTTCTTAGAGGTATCTCCTTATACTGCAACTTCAGTTGGTCTTGAAACTGTCTTTCTCTTTAAAGTACCCTTCTCCCCTCTCCCCCCCAGCTCCCTAGAATGATTTTGTGTATGCCATTTAGCCTATATTGAAAATGAGATACATTGGGCCTTGAAAATTTGGAGATAATTCATCTACCTCTTTTCATGTATTATAGAGCAAAAGAATAGAGGCTTAATTCTATCTGTATACAGTGATTAATGTAAGTGGAACCCATGCTCATATATAAGGTAGCTAGATGTATATTGACAGTTTTCATCCTACAGGATACAGTCCTCACCACCAACACATAGATGGGATTCCTACACCCTTGCTAAGTATCACCATCTGCTTAGGACAAGTAACTCTTGGTTTGCTTGGCTATTCTATAGGCCTCCCTGCATCATTACCACCAACTTCTTTAGACTCCTTTATGTTTCAGTAGAACCTGTAACCTCAAAATTTCTAGTCTGCTATCCCCTCTTTTATCTCACATTATCATTCTTGCAACAGTTGACAGTAGGGCTCTTGATTATGCTTTCCTCTAAGCCTCTGGCTCTGAATGCATAGAAGCTTTCCCATAATTGGAACTTTTTTCAACATATGTGCTGTATCATTACCATGTTTAATAGACAAATGCTCAACAAATATTTGTTGGGCTTTCACTGTGTGCCAGGCCCTATCCTCATTTTCTAAAGACTGTATTGATTTTTTAATTCCCCAAAATCATAACTTTAAAGGTTGGGTTTCTTGAGTAATTAATAGGGTGATCAGTAAATCTCACTTGATTTAGGGGTGCCTGGGGGGTTCAGTCAGTTGAGTATCTGACTCGATTTCAGTTCAGGTTATGATCCCAGGGTCGTGGGATCAAACCCCACATCGGGCTCCCTACTGGGTGTGGAATCTGCTTGGGATTCTCTCTCTCCCTCTTCCCCTCTCCCCTGCTTGCTCTCTCTAAAAAATAAAATAAATCTCACTTGATATCAAGAAGAAAAATGCCCTCTTGCATTTATTACTATGGCCGTCATCCATTTGACCAGTGTGTATTAAACACTATATGTGTGTCAAGCCCTGTGTTTATTTGTGGTATCTGGACATTAAAATGAATCTTGATGCTTTCTGGGACATTCCTTGTGAGTGAACAAAATTGCAGAATTTCTAAACTGCCATTTAAATTTTTTTTTGTACTCAAAAGATATATTTGGTATTTTAACAGAGGGATCGTGATCTGGAACTAGCTGCTCGAATTGGACAGGCTCTCTTAAAACGGAACCATGTCTTGTCTGAGCAGAATGAAGCTCTGGAGGAGCAACTGGGACAAGCCTTTGATCAAGTAAGTCTTTGATCAAGTATTTATAGCATGAAATAATTAGTTACTGGACAATAGAAAAGTTTATTTTTCTGGGTGCCCCTGAAGTGATAACAATAGGTAGATAAATAACACCAGTACATGTTAACTTTGTTGTCAGCCATTGAACTAACCAGTAGAGAAATTAAATGTTATTGTACAGAGAAGTGTTCAAGTGACTCTACCTTAGTCAGTATAAAAAAAATATGGTAGGTACTGTGTTTAGTACCTATCATACATGTGTCACCCTGCTAAGATTCTAACACTTTTCCTCATCCCTTTGTGTAGACTTTCTGTGTGATCTTATCTTAAATTTATTTTGAAAAAATAACCCTAAATAATAGATACCCAAATGAAGCATCTTTATTCAGAAACCCAAAGAAGAAGAAAAGGAAATTTTGAAAATATATTTATTTCATGCAGTAAATATTTTTTAGTGAGAACCAATTTATTATTAACTTGAATGGTTACTTTTCAAATTTCCTTTAATTTGTTACTATCTGGTTTCATTAATATTTTATTTTATTTTATTTTATTTTATTTTATTTTATTTTCAACGTTTTATTTTTATTTTTGGGACAGAGAGAGACAGAGCATGAACGGGGGAGGGGCAGAGAGAGAGGGAGACACAGAATCGGAAACAGGCTCCAGGCTCTGAGCCATCAGCCTAGAGCCCGACGCGGGGCTCGAACTCACGGACCGCGAGATCGTGACCTGGCTGAAGTCGGACGCTCAACCGACTGCGCCACCCAGGCGCCCCATCATTAATATTTTATAAATGCCATTATGTTTAATAACATTTGAGCCTTTGTGTTAGAAATAGTTTCTAGAACTATTTCTAGAAGTCACACAGATTTATACTTAAAAGCTTTAAAGTGTAAGTCTTTAGGATAAGAATTTGAAGGAGGGGTCTATTCTGACACTTGAAAGCTTCTTAAGTTTTGTTTTTAACTGTGAATATATCATTATCTTATGTGAAAATTTCCTCCTACGTTCCTATTTATATAGAATATAAAAATTGGCTTTTCACCTAGTACAGAAAAAGCTGTCTTTGTGGAGTTAATGCTCTAACATTATATCTTAGAAAGTATGTGAGGTTCGTTATTCTCTTTTTAGCACTTGTTACCTTAGTCAATAAAATCTAGCAGCTGATTTTATAATTTTATTTTATGGTGAGAAACAATTGCTCCATGAATTAAAAGCTATATTACATGTAAATAATGCAAAATAAAGAACATCTTGTAAATCAAGCCCTTTGATGTGCAGGTTAATCAACTGCAGCATGAGCTGTCCAAGAAAGATGAATTACTTCGAATTGTCTCTATTGCCTCTGAAGAGAGTGAAACTGATTCCAGCTGCTCTACACCTCTTCGGCTCAATGAGTCCTTTAGCTTATCTCAAGGTTTGTTGCAGTTGGACATGCTACAAGAAAAACTCAAGGAACTGGAAGAGGAGAATATGGTTCTTCGATCCAAGGTACATTCAACCGAATTCCTACTTTCCTGTACCTTAAAGGCTGTAAGATTTAGGTCCATGTATTGAGGTAAAATATGGCATAACTAAGGATTTGCTATTGACATTCCAATTAGGAGGTGATAGCAAAGGCATGTGTATTTGCCTTTCATTGTCAGTTAGATCCCATTCATTGACAGCTGGATAATAGCAAACTGATAGATGAAATAGAGAAAGCCACAGCACAGAATATATATGTTAGGTAGTTTACACAAATAACTAAATAATTATAACTGTGATAAGAACTATGTTGGAAGATTACAGGGTTTCCTGAACTTGTGTAATGGGGGAGAATTGAAGTCCTACTTAAATGACATTTTAGCTGAAACTAGGAATTAGCCAGGCAGAAAAGTATGGTGGAGGGGAGGCATCAGAGAGAATGAGTAGGCATGTGCAAAGATCCTGAGAGGAATGAGGGGGAGATGTTTGTCATATCCTGTCCCATATCTTTATTTTTATTTTTTTATTTTAGAGAGAGGAAGAGAGAGCACACATGAGTGGGGAAGGGACAGTAAGGAAGAGAGACAGAGAGAGAGAGAGAGAGAGAGAGAGAGAATCTCAAGCAGGCTCCATTCTCAGTGCAGAGCCCAACACGGGGCTCAGTCTCAACAATTGTGAGATCATGACCTGAGCTGAAATCAAGAGTCTGACACTTAACTGACTGAGCCCCCCCCGGGGGCCCCCCCCCCATATCTTTATTTTTGATAAAGCTTTTTGGGTTTTATTTTTCCTTTTCAGCTGGTGAACTTTTATCTTCAGATGAGAATTAAAGGTTTTTTAAGTTAATACTGTAAAGTATTGGAAGATATTATCACACACTGATTTTTTTCTTTCTTGAAGGCTTGTCACATAAAGACAGAAACTATTACCTATGAAGAGAAGGAACAACAACTTGTCAATGACTGTGTTAAAGAACTTCGTATGTATTATGTGTTTTCTTTCATAGTTTTTGGGCAATTCTTTGATGGCATTTCACCAACTCAGAAGTTAAATCAATGATTTCAGTAGAGGCATCTCAAGAAACAATTTTAAATAATTACTGACAGTCTTGGAATATCATGTTGAGCCCACAACTCTAAGCAAAATACCATATATACTTTTAAGAAATAGTTTTATTTCACATTGCCATTAAAGAAAGGCCTATATTTCTATCAGTTATAGCATGGTAGAGTGAAAATAGCCAAAGCTTTTATTTTGTCAATGGGGAAATAGTCCTATAAAGACTATGATTTGCCAAAGTTAGAAAACTTGTAAGTGGGAGAGCCAGGGCTTAAATGATGGCATAAAACTTTACCTTCAATGAGTATTTATTGAGTGCCAACTATGTGTCTATGAAGGAACATATTTTGGTTTGATGTATTATTAATTAAAATAATTTTTAAAAATAAATCAGAAAAAGGTAGGCTTTAGTAGAGAAAGATACATAATTTCTCTGTATATCTATAACATTTTATGTTGAAAGAGAAGATAGGATACATGATACCAATTCGTCTGGGCTGTTGGTGTCAGAATGTAATACCTTAGAGTAACAGAATTTTTGAGAACCACAAAGAATTTCAGTTGAATCTTCTCCATCAGCACTTCCATTATTCACATTTTATACTTTAAAAAACAAAAAGGAAATGACTTTCCCAAGAGCTTAGATCCCAATCTCCTGCCTCCTTATAGTATCCTTTGAACTGTTATAGAGCTTCTGTCAATTTTAAAATAGTTGTATATAACACTGAGAAATAGTTTTGCCACTTGAGTTTGATGTCAGAATTTTTATATGCAAAATTTCCTTCCTGCATGGAATTCTAAAGGTTCTATTTCATGTGCCTGTCAGAATGCTAGGCTAGAAGGATTTTCAGAGGCTTTATGCGGTTTGCTAGGTATCCCAGAAAGTCTCTCTTGTACAGAAACATCTCCATAGCTTTAACAGATTGTGACTGTTGCATTTGAAATGTTCCTTTGTTAAATTTGTTAAGTTTAATTTTGTTTATGAGATTTTATTGATGTCCCTGAAGAGTTCTGAAAGACATAAATGAGATTATGCCTTGGTACTTGCAAACATATATAATTCACCTATCTCTTTTCAGCCTTCTTGTCCCTCATAAAGAAAAAGATTGAGGCAAAACTTTTAGCTTGCTTGCCTTTACAAGTCACCTCTTTTAGCTTCATTGCCTCCTATTCAGTTCTCAGTATTAGCCTATTTCAGAAGGACCTTTATTTTCCTCTACTTGGTTATCTGGGTTTATTTTTTAAATTAATGTTAAAGAAAAATCCATTCATAATATTGTCCAGTGTTTGTTACAAAGTAGGATTTAGCCTACAAGCCATAGTTTGCCAACACCTACCCTACATTTATATTAATTTTTAAGTTTTTGTTTTGTTTCCCAGGTGAAACAAATGCTCAAATGTCCAGAATGACTGAAGAATTATCTGGGAAGAGTGATGAACTGATTCGGTACCAAGAAGAGATCTCCTCTCTCTTGTCTCAAATTGTTGATCTTCAGCATAAAGTTAAAGAAGTAGGTTCATTCATTCATTCAACAGATGTTTGTTAAGCATTGGCCTCATACCGTGCACTCCGCTAAGTGCTAGATACATTAAGCAAAATAAACACACTCCCTATCCGTTTACAGTGCTTTAATCTGGTTACTGTTCTAGTCTTTCTGTGTCGTGAAATATGAATAACTACTTTCAACTTACTAGTTCTCGTGGCCAGGTGGGGTTAGATTTTCCTTAGAAAGTTGTGATGTGAATTATTGACAAATGATCATTGTCCTCTGAATACCTTAATAGATTTTGTATTCTGCCCATTTTATTGCTCTCATTTGGCTTTTGAAGGGTTAGCTTTTTATAGGTCTCTAGACCGTACCCCTGACAGACACTCTTAAGATGTCTTTAAAAGGGGCGCCTGGGTAACTCAGTCGGTTAAGCATCCGACTTCATCTCAGGTTGTGATCTCGCGGTTCGTGAGTTCGAGCCCCACGTCGGGCTCTGTGCTGACAGCTCAGAGCGTGGAGCTTACTTCAGATTCTGTGTCTCCCTCTCCCTCTGCCCCTCCCCTGCTCACGGTCTGTCTCTTGCTATCTCTCAATAATAAATTAATGTTAAAAAAAAAAAAAAAGATGTCTTTAAAAAAAAAGAGAGTAGCCTGTACTTTATATGGAAAGGCTTCACTTGTCTCTTTTAAAATGTTGTTAGCATGTGATTGAGAAGGAGGAACTGAGACTTCACCTACAAGCTTCCAAAGATGCCCAAAGACAACTGACAATGGAGGTAATCAAATCTTCCTTTATCTTATGTAATATGGTGGGGAGAAGAATGAAGAGTTTTGTTTCATCTTCGTGAGTAAGAATGATTAAAGGTAATTACTGGATTTTAAATTTTCTTTTTTCAACGTTTACTTATTTTTAGAACAGAGAGAGACAGAGCATGAATGGGGGAGGGGTAGAGAGAGGGAGACACAGAATCGGAAACAGGCTCCAGGCTCTGAGCCATCAGCCCAGAGCCCGACGTGGGGCTCGAACTCCCGGACCGTGAGATCGTGACCTGGCTGAAGTCGGACGCTCAACCGACTGCGCCACCCAGGCGCCCCATAATTACTGGATTTTAAATAGCAAGAGATTAAATTATGAGATCTAAGAAGTAAAGCAATTTAAAAATTCTGTCCCTAAAACTAATAACATGACATCTTTCTTGATTAATAGATATAAGATTCTGTAGGAATATGTGACCCTTTTACCAGTTTACCTTAACCCAACAGTTTTTAAAATAATTTCTAATAAGTGTTTTTGCAAATATGTCAGAAGAAATACCAAAAATCTTCTGCTTTCAATCCAAATAAAAATTCTATGTATTAGATACAATTTGGTGGTTCCCTGGCATACGTTAAGAATCACCTGGCAGAATGAGTCCTAAATAGAGACTCACAGGCACCAGCCCCAAAAGTTTCCAATTGAGTAGGTTTAGAATAAGGGTCTAGAATCTACATGATTCACTCCACACACCACACTTGAAGAAATACTCTGAAAATTGTGTACTCTTTTACCATGCTTATGTATCTAACTATAAAGAAGATTCTGAAATAAGGGAGAAGAAACTACTTGTTTAGGATAATTGACCACCCTGGCATCATATACAATACTTTGTAGGCTTGATCTTGTCATTTACAGACTTCAGAGTGACATTTAAAAATATACATAGCGGGGCGCCTGGGTGGCGCAGTCGGTTAAGCGTCCGACTTCAGCCAGGTCACGATCTCACGGTCCATGAGTTCGAGCCCCGCGTCGGGCTCTGGGCTGATGGCTCAGAGCCTGGAGCCTGTTTCCGATTCTGTGTCTCCCTCTCTCTCTGCCCCTCCCCCGTTCATGCTCTGTCTCTCTCTGTCCCAAAAATAAATAAAAAACGTTGAAAAAAAAAAAAATATGCATAGCTAACATTATACTAAACCTAACTTGACCATAGCTATTATTCTTCCTCTATAAGTTTTTTTAAGGGTTTGAAGCATTAAATATTGAATTGACAATAATTATGATTACTTCAGCTACATTTCAGATTTTTCGGGAATCATATTCATGTATAATTCTGGCCAAGACATTCCTAATTCTGGTGACTTGAAATATATATGTATACACTCTCCTTGCTTAGTTTGTTTTGGAGTCTTTGTATTGAAATTGTTTCATGAGGTTATCTAGCCCTCTGGATAAAATTAATACTTATCCCAATGGGGTTTATTTTCCTGTTGTCATTTTGAGAATGATATGAAGTACACTAATTACCATCCTTTTTTTCAGCTGCATGAGTTACAAGACAGGAATATGGAGTGTCTGGGAATGTTACATGAGTCCCAAGAGGAAATAAAGGAACTTCGTAGTAGATCTGGCCCTGCTGCTCATCTTTACTTTTCACAGTCATATGGAGCTTTTTCTGGGGTGAGTTTTTCTGGGAAAGATGTTACATATTTAAGGAAACTTTTTAAGATTAGATTGTCCTGAGAGTGATGTGGTTTCTGGTGGTATAAAGTATCTTGAGAACATTTGTTTCTGTCCTTGTTTCTGGAAGTCATTTATTCATTTAGGCTTTAATTTGTATATTTACATCTACCTTAATACTCTTACTTATGGTAGCCTTTCTTCTAATAGATGACCTTCTGGGTTTATTATAATATATGAGATGAACCCTAAGGAAATTAGGTTTAGGTCTGTGTACCATAGAGCTACTTAAACTTGGGTCATCCTTACCCTAGGCCCACCACATGCCACTTATTCAAATAGTACTCTGAACATCTAAAACCTATTTTAACAGATCTCAAGTCTCTTGGTATATTTCATGCTAGTTAGAGTGTAAGCCCCATGAGGGCAGGATTCATGTTTGTTTAATTCATCAATATATAGTATTTGAATTAAAGAGATTAATGAAAACTTGTGAGTCTATGCCAGAATTTATAATATTGGTTCAAAGAATTATTTTAACAGTCTAGTTTGTAAATACTTATAAGCAATTCTGTGAAATATTTTAAAAAACTGAAACTATAAATTATAGTAATTTTTTGAAGAATATGGGAGCAAGACTTTGGTTTTTAACTTTTTATTTTGAAATAATTTTAAACTTAGACTAATACTACAAAAATAGTACAAAAACTCTCATATATCCTTCATCTAGATTCCCCAATTTTTAACATTTTACTACATTTGCCATATCATTCTGTTATATTTTTTCTGGACCATTTAACAGTAAGAGACACCCTATTAACTCCTAATACTTCAGTGTGTATCTACCATAAACAAGGACACTCCTATATAACTACGCTACAGCCATCGAAGTCAGAAAACTGTCATTGATATACAATACTGTCATCTCATCCACAGAGCCCTAAGTTTAAATTTTACCAGCTGTCCCAACAATATCCTTTGAAGGATATGTTGCATTTGGTTGTTTCAAAAGGCCTGTTTTACATGCCTTTCATTACCTTTGTAGCATGTCCTCAGTTTGGGTTTGTCTAATGTTTCCTCATGATTAGATTCAGGCAATTTATTTTTGGCAGAAATAATGCCATGTTCTTCTCAGTACACTGTAATAGGAGGCTCACATTGTCTATTTATCCCATTACTGATGATGTTAAATTAACTTTACTAAGTTAAGGTAGTATCTGCCAACTTTTTCTATTCTAAAGTTAATGTTAATTGATAACTAATTAATGTTGCTAATTAACTTTACAATGATGAAAATTGGCAGGTGCTACCTTAGCCAAGTGATCAAAGTTACTATTTTGTGGGAAGATACTTTAAGACCTATTTAAATATCCTGTTTTTCTCAGCAAACTTTTATCTGCTAATTTTAACACCTAGGGATGGTTCATATCTGACTCAGTTTTTACTAAGATGATTGCCAAATGGTGATTTTCTAATTCCATCATTTTTTCAACATTTATTAATCAACATTTTTTTGTCAGAACCTTTCTGTCTCATTTATTTATTCATTTGTTCATTTAGTTATGTCCGTATGGACTCTTCCTATTTTAGTCAATGGATTACAGTCCATTATTACTAATTTTTGTTTTGATACTTAAATTGTCCCAGATATGGCCAGCATGATCTCCTTTAAGTTCATCTTGCCCTTTTCCTGTCCCAGTCCTGGAGTCAACCATTTCTCCAAGGAGGTCTGGTTAGTTTTAATGAGGAATGATATTTAGAATTCAAGATCTGGGTCCTGTGTGTCCATTGCCACTAGAGTATCATTACTTCTAGTCCGTCTCAGCAGATAGAGCTAGAAAATATATGTATGTTCATGCATACACCCACTGAAACACATCCATATCTTTGTTCCAATCCATATTTATGTTCATCTGTCTACATGTATTTAAAAACATGAGTTCACACCAGTATCTCCAGTTCTAGCCATTGTCAGCCCAGCCTCACCAAGCATGGCACTCATGCCGGTTGAACCCTCATCTCTGACCAGGGAAAAGGAAAACTTGCTTATTTTTCCTTTAATGATTTTTCTACATTATAAAAGCCATACATGTTTATTATAGAAAAGTTAGAGATTACAGAGAAGCAAAAAGAAATTGTGAAATACTGTCAAATCCTGACTTCCAGAGAATTATTATTGGCATCTTGGTTTATAGCCGTTCAGATCTTTTGGTTTTTTGTGTCTACATAGGTAATATATTCTGTTTATCATATTGGTTTTTCCCACTGCTCGCCTGTAAAAAGATATCATGAAAAAGAAGTTGGTTCTTGTTTAAAAGTTACATTTCCAAAATGCCTCTTTTTTTTCTTTGCATTTTGGCCTGTGCCTATTTTCTTGTGTTTTCTTTTATTGTAACACCAAAAGTATTGGACCCTGGAGACTCTGTTAATTCATGTAAGGATAACCCATTTCTCCTAACCGTCTTCTTACATAATCAGTATAGTAATCTCACACTCTTTTTCTTAGGAATCCCTGGCAGCTGAGATTGAGGGGACCATGCGTAAAAAGTTGAGTTTGGATGAGGAATCTTCTCTCTTCAAACAAAAGTAAGTACAATCACATGTATTGTTACCCAGGCACTGGGATGGAATTAAAAAGAAGCCACAATCCAAAGTGATAGGTATTTTGAGAATTCAGTTGTAAATCTGCTTAGTATTCAGTTTTTTTCTCATAGTGCTGACATTTGGGGTTTTTTTACATATTTTTTAAATGTTTATTTATTAGAGAGAGAGCAGGCAAGCAGGGGAGAGGCAGAGAGAGAGAGAGGGAGAGAGAATCCCAAGCAGGCTTTGTACTGCCAGTGCAGAGTCCGATGTGGGGATCAATCTCACGAACCATGAGATCATGACCTGAGCTGAAATGAAGAGTCAGACATTTAACCAATTGAGCCCCAAGGCTCAATAGTGCTCACATTTGTGAGAGTGTTCTCTTGTTCTGAAGCTTATTTTCCAATAATTTCTCTTAAAATTTAGAGGCTAGTCAGGGTAGTTTTATTTTCAATGAATTGTACACGCGTGTCTCTTTTCTAAAGCACTCCAGTGGTAGACAGTGTCAATAATGAATACTACTTCTTTTTTGACAGAGCCCAACAGAAACGGGTATTTGATACTGTCAAGGTTGCCAATGACACACGGGGCCGCTCTATCCCATTCCCAGCTCTGCTGCCCATTCCAGGGTCCAACCGTTCAAGTGTCATCATGACAGCAAAACCTTTTGAGTCTGGTTTGCAACAAACAGAGGACAAAACCCTCCTGAACCAGGGGGGCAACTCAGAAGAAGTTTCAGAGTAAGAAATATAGATCATGGCAGTTATCGTGTATTTCTTATGGCATTGACATACCAGATGCTCATACTTATATTCCAGCATTGTTCTGTGCTATTCCAAGGAATTTCTGGAACTGTCAGTTTTCATTCAGTAATGATGCCCAATAGCATTATTTGTAAGACAGATCATTGACTTCATAAAAGTTTTTGGAGTAAAAAGGCTACATTTAATTAAGTATATTCAAAACAGAAGTTGCATTGAAGTGTAAAATTCTTTACTACTTTCTTCTTCAGTGTGGCAAAGTTTGAATCTAAATCTTCATGTTCTAAGTCAGATTTTTTTGAATCTGGTCATTGGCAGTTTATGCATAGCATCAGTGACACTTTCTCATAACCCATGCTCATAATCTCAACTGCTTTGGTGCCTTTAGGATAAACAATAAACTTGAATACCTATTGAGGAAAAGTAGGTTGCTCTTAACTTCCTATTTGTTTAAACTTAGACTTTTTCCAGCTTTCATTAATTCATCTTATTGAATTATAAATAACTAGAAATTAAACAGCACTACTGGAAAGTCACCTGAAGGCTTTCGAAAGATAGGTATTTTGTACCTGAGAGAAATCTTCCTAATGCAGAAATCTATCCTAGGACATACCAAATACCCAACAAGTATTAGCTGCTATCAGTAGTAGTAGTGGTGGTGGTGGTAGTGATGGTGTTTTTACCATTATTGAATCCTCATTGTGGACTAGGAGCTAAATCTTATTTAATACTGTCAACAACCCTGTAGTGTAGGTACTATACCTTTTCAATTTACAGTTGAGGGAAGTGAGGGTCAACTCACTATGTAGGTTGCCCAGGGTCACTCCACATGAAGGTATTGGTCACATCACACTGTTGTAGGGTCACATTTCTGTAAACTACAGATTTGATCCATGGATACACTTTGGTTCAAAAATAAAAATATTTGTGTTTCAAAAGAAAGAAAGAAACAAAGATTTCTCATCCTGGGTTTTCTATTGTATTTCAGTTTGTACCTACAGTAGCTTTGTGTGTCAATACTGTGTCGTTGATCATAGTTACCTTAGGAAGGGATCAACAATCAGATCTCTGTGAATTCACATAGAGTAGCCAGGAGCAACTACAGTTTGGCTTGCTACTCTTTCTTTTGATATCAATTGTTAGATACCTCCAATTTCATAAATATGGAAAAGGAACAAATGTGTTTACAGAACTATGAAAATATAGTATTTACAAATCTTGGGTTTTTTTTTTTAAATGTTCTACAATATTCGTGGAGGATTACATGGCCTAAAGCAAATTTTTTCACATTTTATATTTTGAAATTGTTTGTTTTGCAGTTAATGGCATGTCATAGTTTAATGGGTTGCATTTTTTCTTTCTTAGTAGTACATAAAATAATGGTACCTCTTGCAATCAATGGTTTTATAGATTCAATGCAATGTGATAATGTTTATTTTTCTGGCTACCTGAACTCAATTTATATAGTCATATCTGTAGTTTCATAAGTTAAGTGACTATACTTATCATGGTGAGCATTGAGTAATGTTTATAGTTCTCAAATCAATATATTATACACCTGAAACTACTGTAACATTGTATGTTAATTGTACTCCAAAAAAATTTTAAGTGAAATAGAAAAATTAGTAAACACCACATAATAACCAGTATGTTTTTATTTATCTGAAGTTGCTTGAAATGATCCATAAAAAATGACATGTAGTATTAGTGATTTTGGTTTATTGTTATTATTTCTGTATTATTGACACCTAAGAAAAACACTTTGATATCTAGGAAAAAAATGCTTTGAATTTAATCAGTTTCTTAAACATTCACTATTGTAGAAAAGAGAAGTCTAGGTTGTGCTTCTCAACCTTACCCTTACAGATCTAGTCAGTGAATGATTTTCCCACAGGAACATTCAGAAGCTGGGTCAACTAGGACCCTCTGAAGATAGTGATTTGGCTACAGCACTGCATCGCCTTAGTCTGCGGCGACAGAACTACTTAAGTGAGAAGCAGTTCTTTGCTGAAGAATGGGAACGGAAGATCCAGGTTCTGGCTGACCAGAAAGAAGGGGTTAGTGACTGCGGCACCCCCACAGAGAGCCTTGCCTCTCTGTGCACCGACCAGTCAGAGATCACAGACCTCAGCAGTGCCAGTTGCCTTCGAGGTTTTATGCCTGAGAAATTACAAATTGTGAAGCCCCTTGAAGGTAATAAATCAATAAGGGCCATTTGTAAGCCCTGTTGGTTATTAGCCTTTCCTTTTCCTGGAATTAAACCTTGTATTGTAATTATAAGAAGACTATGTACAAGAGATACTTTTATTATCCCTAAACCTCATTTGTGTGACAGTGTATTATAGTACTTTGTGGGAAAAGTGTGTGCAGAGATCTGCATTCTCCCATCATCATTCATCAGTATTTTTTTAATATAAATGTGATGGAGAAAGAGCAGTCTTTTCTTTTGTCCTTAGCTAAGAAATATCATTGACGGCAGTTTTCATGGTAAAACAAACGGGATATAATAAATAAATGAAAATAATATAGGTGTAATACTTTATCTCTACCTTTCTATTCAAAAAAAGAGTTCCTTACCCAGGAAGTGTCATTTACTTAGAGATGTGTGTGTCTGGGTTGCATGGTTTTGTTTTTCCAGTTTTTGCTAATTTCTTTTCAGTTTTTGTTCTCTCCTAAGATAGAATTTGAATTCAAAATAAATTTGTTTTATGGAATATTGATTACCTTCAAATGATTCTGTTATTATCATAAAAGAGTCTGCATTAGACAAAATTTTGAGTTGGTAATCTATAAGGAACCCTCAAACTCAAAGGTTCTATAAGTTAGTTTTATTCATTAATGATCAGTTCAGGTATTTGTCAGAGTTGCCCCCTTAGGATGAAATGTCTGTAGTGACATAATTAGACATTGCATCTCGTGCAGGTGCTTGGGATGGTCATTTGCCAGAGTTCATAGATAAGAACCATAGGGATATATCTTCCTTTTAGCATCTGCTTCACTTTCCTACTCTGCCTGAAGAGCCTGGGGAAAGGAGAGTCATGAGCAGGATGGGGAAGAATACAAAAAATAAAACAAAACACTGAAATTCAGGTGTCTTTTAATGTAGGAGCCTGGCTTTTGACTTCAAAGTTCATAAGCATAGTTTCAAGCCAAGGAAGTATTGATTTTTGTTCACCTGGGAAAATACAGCCCCACCTCTGAGGTGCATATCTTCTTTCTCATCACTACCTCAGCATCCTAGTTCCTATCAAGGGTGCTGCCTTGACTTTTTCACCCCTGCTTTAGGTGTCCTTTTTAAAGTTAACTTTTGAAATTGAAAGATTATTGTTCATACCTTTAGCATCTTGTCAGTCTTCCACAGAGAACTTCATACAAATTTTACCAAAACATTAAGACCGAATAAGTAGTTTTATTGTTAGCCTTAATATTTCACACATTATAATTTTAGCCTCTGTATTCAAGATTTAATACTTGTTGGGAAATTTAAAACATGCCTTGTTGTTTTGTTTGTTTGTTTGTTTGTTTGTTGGCCTTGCACGTTCAGGATCACAAACTTTGCACCACTGGCAGCAGCTTGCTCAACCAAATTTAGGAACCATTCTTGACCCACGACCAGGTGTCATCACTAAAGGCTTTACCCAATTGCCCAAGGATGCCATCTATCACCTCGCAGATTTAGAAGAGGATGAAGAGGAAGGTATCACTTTTCAAGTGGAACAGAACCCTTCAATATCCAAGCCAGTAACAGGAATCTTCCTTCCACCCATTACTTCAGCTAGTGGTCCAGTTACAGGTAAGAATAGTGCTTGGTGAATGTAGTCCAATAATTTTGCATTCTGACTTAACAGTATGGTCGCGTGACTACCTTGATTTAAATCTAACTGGAATGTACTCAGTCTTTAACATAAGAAAATAAAAATCTATAGCAATAGTGGCCCTTCTCATTCTACTTCTTAACCAGCCTGCATAAGTAGATTGGGCACAGAGAAAGATCAATTCAGTCAGTGGTTCATAAACCTTTTGAGCTCAGGATCTCTTTACATCCTTAAAAAAAATTGAGAATTCCAGAGAGCTTGTCTTTGTGAATTGTATCTATTGATATTTACCATGTTAGAAATCAAAACTGAGAAATTATAAAAATATTTATTAACTCATTTAAATTTTTTTTTTTTTTAACGTTTATTTATTTTTGGGACAGAGAGAGACAGAGCATGAACAGGGGAGGGGCAGAGAGAGAGAGGAAGACACAGAATCCGAAACAGGCTCCAGGCTCTGAGCCATCAGCCCAGAGCCCGACGCGGGGCTCAAACTCACGGACCGCGAGATCGTGACCTGGCTGAAGTCGGACGCTTAACCGACTGCGCCACCCAGGCGCCCCTAACTCATTTAAAAATAATAATTACATGCTAACACAAATAGTATGTTTTATGAAAAATAGCTCTTTCCTTTACATAGTGAGAAGGTATTGTTTTACAGTTTTGTAAGCCTCTAATTTATGGCTTGAAAGAAAATATCTGGATTTTCATACAGCTTCTACATTCAGTCTATTATAGTATGTTGCTTTGCTTGAAGAATATAAAGAAAATGCAGGCTTACACAGAGGTGTAGGTATGAAAGGAAAGAGTATTTTAATAACCCCTTCAGGTATTTGTGAATATTTTTTTGATATTACACCAAAACTTGATAAGTAGCAGTTTCTTTGTAGCAATATGGAATCCAAAAACCTATCATACTTTGTTACATTAAAGTCTGTTGGTCTATCCTACACTTTGAATGCATCTTTTACCCATGCATGATTTTATAACTTCATGCACTAGTCATTTGGAAAATATTGGTTCTCTGAGTTATGCACATCTCTAAATGTTAACATATTTCATTATATAATATATTAAAATTACATTACTATCACCACCTATGTCATCAGATAAGTCTTTTACTATTATGAAGCTTTAAAGCTCCCAGGGATGGATATAAGTTCTGCAAAACTTGAATTTTCACTTGAAAGTGCAAGTGACAGCAAATCCTATAAGCTATTTTTATTTATTGAAGAGACAGGCTCACTACCTTCATTTCCAAGAAAATTTCTGCCACATAGCCAAGTCTGAATAACTAGTTTGTTAGTTGTTCTTTCAGTTAAAAATGGTGTTCCATGAGAAAATTTCAACTCAATTGCCCATGTGCTTTTTCCTCTAGATGACCATTGTATCTTGGTATGCAGCAGAGTGCTTAATACTAACTTCCCATTTAATCACACAGAATTTAAGATACAAGGGTCAAGATTTAATAAGTAGTTTTTACTGCTTCATCAAAGACGTTCTTGTGTGAATCTGGCTGCTTTTTTTTTTTTTTTTTTTTTTTTTTTTGCTATGGTGGGTGAACAACAGTGAAAAATATTCACATAGCTTGGTGCCATTGCCTTGATTTGTGCTAAGGTGTCAGCAGATTTGCTCACCATTGCTTTTGTACCAACCATGCAAATGCCAACCCAGTCAAAAAGGCAAATAGCATCTTAGGGTTGCTATGAAAGTAGTTTTGACCTGTGGATTCCCATAAGGATCTGCAAACCACACTTTGAGAACTGCTGGAGTAGTTTGACTAGAAAGATTGAACTGACTAGATCTTGTTTGGGATGTTGGAGGCGGGGGAGTTAATGTACTTTTTCAGAATGTGTTTTTTTCTTATTTCCAAGCTATTTTTAATCCCTTTAAATTACAGTTTTAAAGTATTGAAGGATTCAACTATGTACTAGCCAGGTGATACTAATACAATATTTATGTATATTTCATTTCCAAATTTAGTGGTTTTTGTACAAAATACCCTTGATTAATGCTATATTATTAATAGTGATGAACGTCTTACATTATTAACCTAGTCTTTCAATTTTTTTTGATTCCACAAAAATCTCTACTTCAGTTGCAACTTCAAACCCAGGAAAGTGTCTGTCATGCACAAACTCGACATTCACCTTCACTACCTGTAGGATATTGCATCCTTCTGATATCACTCAGGTTACCCCCAGGTAAGGGGTCTGGGCAATTTGAGGCCTAAAATTTCTTTCCTTTTGAAAACTTTGTTTTCATGAATTTACCTTTAAAATTACTTTCATGTAAATCTCAGATTTTTAATTAATGTTCTATGATCATTTGTCTTTAGGATATTTTCACATTGTATCTTCTCCTTTGATCATTGTAACTCTTCAAAGTGGCAGGGCAAGTGAGTATGTATTGTGTAAGTGAAAAACTGAGACAGAGAAAGTCTAGGTAACTGGTCCAAGTCAGAGAGGTAGCAAATGACCCAACTGCAGCCCAGAGTAAGCCAAGCTCTAAGATTCGAGGGACTAGTCCTCAGCACAAGACTCCCCTCACTTCTGACACCACTTGCAAGTTCACAGGGTTCCCAGAACCATTCTCGGGTTTCATAATTTGCTAGAAGGACTCACAGAACTTTCTGAAAACATGATGCCCATGGCTGCTATTTATTACTGGGAATGGATATAGGTTAAAATTAGCCAAAAGAAGAGATATAATAGGTCAGAGTCTGGGAGGGTTCCACATGAAAAGTTTCCCTTGTCCTTAGGATTTATTACTTTCCTAGCATCGATGTGTGATAGTACGTGCAGAATATTGCCAACTAGGGAAGCTTACCCAAGCCTCAGTGTCCAAATTTTTTATTGAGACTTTAGTGCATAGTCTATTGGTTGATTGATTGATTACCCATTGATTGATTACCCATTGAGCTCACTTCCAGATCCAGTGACCTAAAGTCTCCACCTTAAACCACATGGTTGTTCTCTCTGGCATGGCTAGTCCCCTCCCTAAAACTATTGGGTGTGGCCAGGCTCACCCCAAGATCTAGTGTGGCCAGCTTTCATCCTGAGCAAAGACACTTCTATCAGACATGGCATAGATTACTTTCCAGAAGCTTGAGGGCAAAGGCCAGAACCCTCTGGGCAAGGCCAAATTATTTACTACACAGGCTAGAACATGAATATTCTAACACATAATTGAGGGATCTTATTCAGCCATATTGCTGCTATTTCTGGCCCACCAATTCCCAAAAGAATTGAAGGTACTTTTCAAAGGTATAGAGAACATTGCAGGGATAATGTTAACTAGAAGTAGAGGAGAAAAATGAAGCAAAGAGGAATCAAAGGTAAGGATATAAAATGGATAGAATAAATTAGTATACAAGTTGTAACATAAAGTCTTATATACTTGCTAGTGTGAACCATGTATCTGAGTCTTAACTTTCTAGCTGCCATTGTAGAGGGAAATAAGATTATGATTTACAAGGTATGTAAGAGCAAATCAATTATTTCGCAAAGCATTTGGCTTTTCATCCAATAAAGATCTCAGTATAAGTCTGTAATGAACAGGCATATGTGCAATTTTTCTACTTTGTTCTTATAGTCAACAAGATAACAAGTTTATAGAATTGGTTCCTGGGAAGACTCTCAATACAAGTTGATACCATCATATGAAGTGTACAGTTTGGGAAAGGACTGGCAGTTCTACAGTAAAGTAGGGACAGGGAGGTGGGAAACTAGGAATAGTCTGTAGATGGCATTGTATTAGAGATTCTTAGTTGGACTTGTTTAATCAAGAAGCCAAATATGTTTTTAGTTTATTTCTTTTATACTAGTTGGTACTTTAGAAAGTTCATTAATAAATTATGAATTTTAATAATTTTGTTCATAATCATTAGAATTTTGTTACCTTGATATACTGAGTATTTTATGTTAAGTGAAAGTTTGTCTATTAAATACTGGTAACATTTGCTTAAGGGAGGAAAATTGTCTACAGAAGTCGCTTCTCCATTCTCTCACCATTTCCTCGAGTACATGATTTCTTAGTTTTTTTCTTCCTTTCTAACAAAACATAAAATAAGAAAGTTTCTAATAGTTGTTAAAGTTTTTAATTATTTTTATTTTCCAAGAAACATATGTTCTAAGTCAAGGTTAAGAAACATTTGTTCCATTGGTATCCTTATACTACTTTTGTTTGGAATTAACATTCTTGAAAATGGACATTTAAAAAAATATTTTTTTTAATGTTTATTTATTTTTGAGAGAGAGAACCAGAGCATGAGCAGGGGAAGGGCAGAGAGGGAGGGGGGACACAGAATCTGAAGCAGGCCCCAGGCTCCAAGCTGTTAGCACAAAGCCCAACATGGGCTAGAACTCATGAACCGTGAGATCATGACTTGAGCTTAAGTCGGACGCTTAACCGACTAAGCCACCCAGGCGCCCCAAAAATGGAAGTTTAATCATTTCAACTTTTATTAGTTCTTAGTAATATAAAATTGAAAGATTAAAAGGAAATAAATTTCTCTTTAGAAGAGCGTCTTAGGTTTAATATAAAAGATTGTATTTTCTAAAAGGTTGGAGAATTACTTACTTATGGATTGTTGTCTCTGGTGTCTTTCACTTTATAGAGTGGATATAGTAGTAAAAATTTCTGAAATTTACTTCCTTTAATATTTTAAAGTTTTTTTGCTTTCAATTTTATTTTATTTATTTTATTTTCAGCTTCACAGGTGAATTCTATGAAATATTTTTTAAATATAACTTACTGTCTACTTATTTATTTTTTAAATATCATTTATTGTCAATTAGCTAACATACACATGAAAAGATGCTCATCAGGGAAATACAAATCAAAACCACATTGAGATACCACCTCACATTGGTTAGAGTGGCTAAAATTAACAACTCAGGAAACAACAGATGCTGGTGAGGATGTGGAGAAACAGGAACCCTCTTGCACTGCTGGTGGGAATGCAAAATGGTGCAGCCACTCTGGAAAATAGTGTGGAGGTTCCTCAAAAAATTAAAAATAGAATCACCCTACGACCCAGCAATAGCACAACTAGGAATTTATCCAAAGGATACAGGAGTGCTGATTCATAAGGGCACATGTACCCCAATGTTTATAACAGTGCTTTCAACAATGGGCAAATTATGGAAAGAGCCCAAATGTTCATCAACCAATGAATGACTAATATTTTAATTTCTTTTATTTCTTTTTTTTAAACTTTTTTTAAATGTTTATTTATTTTAGAGAGAGAGAGAGAGAGAGAAAGCGAGTAGGGGAGGAGCAGAGAGAGAGGGTGACACAGAATCCGAAGCAGGCTCCAGGCTCTGAGCTGTCAGCACAGAGCCTGATGCAGGGCTCAGACCCACGAACTGTGAGATCATGACCTGAGCCAAGTCAGACACTTAACTGACTGAGCCACCCAGGTGCCCCTAATTTCTTTTATTTCTATCATAAAATTTAGTCATATTCCCAAAAATTTATATTTTGAATTAAAATTTAAGAATAAAGTTAGAGTACAGTAAACTTTTTCATAACCTATGAAAAGAAGTATGTTTCATTGTTACAAATTACAAATAATTAACCAGTCATTGAAGTAACATCAAAAGTCTTACTCTTCAGATCTTTCCACAGTTTAGTTATTGATACGTTGCCAGTGCCTCTATATTTACTGTGGATAACTAATGTGATTACTTTAAATGCTGTTTAGAAATTACTTTTATTTTTAAACCTCTCTTTTCTTTCTTTCTTTCTTTCTTTTTTTTTTTCTTTTCAAAGTTCTGGGTTCCCTTCATTATCCTGTGGAAGTACTGGTAGCAGTTCATCAAACACAGCGGTGAATTCTCCTGCTATGTCCTATAGACTCAGCATTGGTGAATCTATTACCAACAGACGAGATTCTACTATAACATTCAGCAGCACCATGAGCTTGGCCAAACTTCTACAGGAACGAGGCATTTCTGCTAAAGTGTATCACAGCCCAATTTCAGAGAACGCCGTCTTCCAGCCTGTCCCCAAATCCCTGGCTATTCCTTCCACACCACCAAATTCACCATCTCACTCACCCTGCCCTTCTCCTTTACCCTTTGAGCCTCGAGTGCATCTCTCTGAAAATTTTTTGGCCTCCCGACCAGCTGAAACATTCCTCCAGGAGATGTATGGTTTGAGACCTTCCCGGAACCCTCCTGATGTTGGCCAGTTGAAGATGAACTTAGTGGACAGGCTGAAGAGACTGGGGATAGCCAGAGTAATCAAAACCCCTAATGCACAGGAACATGGAAGAAGCCGAGAGGCAGAAATTGGTCTTCAAAGACCAGACTCTGCTATTTATTTAAATTCAGGTAGCAATTTATTGAGTGGACTGAGGAGGAATCAGAGTCTTCCAGTCATGATGGGTAGCTTTGGCACGCCTGTATGCACATCCTCACCAAAAATGGATGTCCTGAAGGAAGACTGAAGTTCAGCAATTAACTGATCTCTTAAACAAATTAGCACATGAAGGATAGATTTGCACTGATACATGTAGTCTGGTCTGACTGAGAGATAAGGAATGTTGCAGATGGATTGTGAATGTGGAAAGGGGAAGTGGAAGAATGGAAACAGAATTGAGATGAGCCCCTAATGAATGAGGTCTAATAAATTGCAAGTATAGATGAATGAGTCATGAGTGTTTGGAGGCAGAAAAGGAAGAAAGGTTTAATATACTCCTTCAGTTGAATGTTCCTATCTTGAAAATAAAAAGTGACTAGACAATAAATTCAGTAATACCGAAATATGCCAGAGATACTAAACTTGCTAGAACATTTATTCCTAGTAAACAAAAGCAGGAAGAACCCAGGTTAGGAGATGGGAAGAAAAAGGGAGAAACCTTGACCATTGCCTATAAAAAGCTGTACTGCAGGGTTGCTGAGGTAAGCCCTGTCTGTTACTGAGACAAGGAAGATGCTTTTATGTTTTACCCTGTTAATGTCTGGATAAATTACATATCCATCAAATGGTATGTACACAGCGTTAGCAAGCAAGGAATTTTATCTTTTTCATAAAATCAGAATAGTGGAGACTCTCTTTTTGCTTTCCGTTTTCAAGCCTTTGAGCCACTGGGAGCCCAAATGACCCAAATTCCTTTTGTATTTGTGATTAATAAAAATTCATTTTTAAATTTGTATTTTTATACAACACCTCCCAAAAAACAACATGAATTGGGGGATAATGATGTCCTTTAAGAAGGAAAATATGGGTAAGTTGGAACCAAGGAAACTTGTTTTCAAAATATTTTATTTAGATAAGTACAGTGGCCAAGAAATATGAACATAATTACATGGCTTTCAAATTTCCTTGGAGACTGGAAGGGGTTAAACCGGAAGTGCAATCAATAGGAATTAGGGAATGTTGTGTATTTATGTCTGTACGTTTTTTTGTAAGTAAAGTTAGTTGCAACTAAACTTTTTCCAAAGTGCTATGCATATTTTTCATTAAAGATGACATGTATTTGCACAAAATTTCTCAGGCATATTAAATTATTATAAGCTGAAGTAAAACCCAGGTGCTTGCTTTGAGATTGTGGTTTTTTTAAATTGTAAAATTAAAATACATCGTCTTTTTCTTGGTATCTGTAGAATTAGAGAATGAACTTTTTAATGGGGAAGTCAAAGTTTTTGCTTTTTTTCTGGGAATCTTTTTTTTTTTTTTTTTTTTTTTTTTGGTACAGATTCTATGAAATGGCAACGTGAAACTCGGGAATTCGGTTTCAGCATTCATCAGTGTGACACAAGGCTGTGAATTGGGAAGAAACAGATCTGTTTTACAAACTGTCGCTAATCAAGGCCTATTCCTCATCATGACATGGCTTTCTCTAGGCAGTACAGTTCAGAAAAAAAAAAAACCATTATATGAAAGGCATGATAGAGAAGAGATGAGGGTGGAGGCTAATTATTTTGTTATTAAAAATGGGAGGCATATTAAGTGATCTTTTTGGTGGTTAATTTGCAAATGTTTTGCTCCTTACTTCTGACTTAACCGGAAGGCAGTTTTGTGAAGCATTCTTGATGAGAGTCTTGCTCTGATTCCCATCCATACACCTATTCTCCTGCCTGCAGAGGATCCTTACTTTCTCCTCTTGTGGGGCCTCTCCTACATAAAGAGCTATGTGTTCAAAAGGGTAGAAAAACCCACATGTGTGCATGGTAAGAATGTGTGAGTGTACCATGCTTTTTAGAAGCTTAATAAAACTTTGCTAAATTTCTTAAAAACAAAAAGTGAAAGTGCCCTTTCCGCCTTCTCTCCCCTTTTGTTAGTCATGCTGACATCAGCAGACCTTACATTAACATGTTCGGAAAGGATTCTAGCAGATCTCCCATAAGTGAACATAAGTGTCCCTGAATGTGGTAGGCATTAACCAGAAGAATTCCATGTTTAAAGATG
This sequence comes from Herpailurus yagouaroundi, assembly GCF_014898765.1. NCBI lineage: Eukaryota > Metazoa > Chordata > Mammalia > Carnivora > Felidae > Herpailurus > Herpailurus yagouaroundi. Next base: position 80,213,821 of record NW_024412395.1, on the reverse strand, counting down.
TTTAAATTTCCAGAATATTCCAATTTACTTCTAAAAAATAGTATTTGAGTTCTACTTCATAAAATAACTCTGGGGTGCTTATTTTAGCAAATTCTTAAAGCTTTTTATTTATTCTCTAAGAAAATAATCTTGCTGTTGCCAGTTTCCAAGAAACATCGGGAAATGGGTAAATGTACAGCCAGAGAGTAGTACAAAGTTATGAAATTATCAGATTTATGTATACTATATAAATAGCTGTAAACTAAGCTAGATTTTGGAGTGTTCTGTATAATTAGTATACTTTTTTAATAACTGATGCTAAAATGATCATTTTGGAGGCAGGGTGAGGGCATATTCACAGCCAAATAAGCACATCTAATTGAAGTTTCAGTTTTTGAAAACTAGATTGATGTTACTGTTTCACCAGAAACATAATGATTTGTATACTGGCGCATGCTTGTCTCTAAAAATGAATGTTTTGAAATTGGGTTTTACTGTTTTTAAAGATTCCATCTAAAATCATTTTTGGTACAGCCTGAGAATCCATGTGCAAATTATAGGAAGAAGACCTGGAGCCTTGTAGTAAGTTTCTCCTCACTTTATCTGTTACACTTGAGTACTGTTCACATTTTAGTTTTTCTGTATCAACTGTGTATGTACTTTTATGCCAATATAAGAAACTCCAATCTTTTGTTTCTCCTCTAGGAAGATTCTCAGTGATTATACCTCAGGTATTTCTAAGTATCCTACTCTCTATAGGAGGGATACCTTCGTGGGCTCAGAATGAAAAGTTACCCTGAATTATGATGATCTCAAATCTTACGTAATAGCCTTAGGAGTTGGTCTTAGGGAGAACTTCATGACCATCGTTAAAGTAGCTGTTGGTTTTTTTTTTTTTTTTAAGTTTTATACTCTGTGTTCTTGATTTGACATGAATGAACAGACTTTGGCAAAGGGAGGAAATAAGAGGCAGCTCACAACAAGAGCCTATTCTCTATAAAAGGTGTATTTTGTACAGTATTCATTCAAAGTTTGCTATTTTTTTTTTTTTGACCGTTCTGATACTTGGTTACTAATATTGACTTTTGACATCTGGAACTAGAGCTCTCAAGTGTTTAATGGCCCACGCCTTTGATGTCAGGTCCCACAGGCCTGCAGTCCCAAGTGCAACACCACAGTGTCTACAGCTGAGTGGTTGCATTGTGGAGCACAGCTGCCCAGGAGTGGTGTTGGAAGTGCCCTCTGGGGCAGCCAGGGAAATTCTGTTGTTTGATATCTAGGGCTTGACTTTGTCAAACAGCTCTTTGTGCACCTACCTTTGCTTTGTCAAATGTAAATCAGATAATAAACATGAATATCTTCTTAAATTTTTGTCTTTTGGTGTTTTTGTCCCAGTGCTCTTCACAGATTATCCTGCATTGAGGCTTTCCTTTCCATTATGTTGGTTTTGGTACAGAAGACAACCTCTGTTTGCCAAAGCAATACAAGACAAACCAATTATAAGTCATATGTAGTAAACAGGTCTTATTATATTTTCTGAAATATGTTTAAAAAGAATAAAGG
>NW_024412395.1:80184878-80212179 GCF_014898765.1 Herpailurus yagouaroundi | reverse complement strand
ATAAATAAATGTTGAAAAAAAAATTAAAAAAAAAAAAAAAAGAATAAAGGGAGTGTTATATATGCCATATTGTTTCCTTAGCAAAGTAACAGCAACAAAACATCATTGCACATCTTTAATTTGAAAAAGACCAAAGCAATTCTTTTCCTATAGTCCACAATTTACTGTTGATACTCTTAGCTATTTAGAAACTGTTTCCAGCAGACAGTCTCTCCTTTGCTGTCCTGCCTGCGCTCCCTTGTGGTGTATTCAGTTAACTTCTTTCTCTTTTGTTCTGCCTTGGGTGAATGCTTTCACTGCCCATGCCACTGGCCCCACCCAATTGTAGCACCCCATATTTGGTGAGCCTCTGCTGGCCCAGGACTCTTACTGGATTCCTTAGGAATTTCTCGGGACTTTCCCTCCTCAGTGGACCAATTCTAGTACCCCTTGGGAAACTGACAACCTCTGGCAGAGGTTACTCCTCAGTGAGGAAAAGAAGACCCACGGGGAGCCCACTGGACTGTCCTTGCCCAAAAGAGTGATGGATTTTCCCTCTTGTCCTTCATAAGGACCCTTCCCTCCCTCTCCTTTCTCTTTTTAGCCCTTTGGTCGTCTAACGCTAGTACTCCTCAGACAACTGAAGATTTCTGGCCAGGGCAACTCCCTGGTATGGTCTAAAGGTGTGAGGATGAACAAGTCAGACTGCTGGTGCATGTGAGGGCAATGGACCCCTTTCTTCTCCCCCAACTCTGTCTCTTCTTAGGTCTCTATTCCCAACTTGCTTATTTTGGAATTCCCCCCTCCCTTTTTTGTTCCCACAGATCCAGCTGCCATCTTGTGCAGATATTCCTGCACATATTCCTGTGCATCTGAATGGTGAGTCCTTCCCTCTCCTTTTTTCTGACCCTAACTGGCCACCACATGTCCAGCTTTCTCTGTTACAGGGACACCCCAGCAGGGATTGCTGTTGCCACTTGCTGCAACCCTCTCCTTGGTGGAACACCCCATTAGAGTCGGTTGCCCCATTTAAGGTCCAGTCCTTTTTCAGGTCATTGGGATGCCCTAACTGAAATCATGACCACGAATTGGAGCTCCATTCCCTGTGGTGGAGCACCCCTTTGGGAGTCAACAGTCAGTCTTTTTGACTGTGAGACAAACCCCCCTCTATCCCTTTGGACTCACCCTTGGGCTATATTCTTAAGAACTGGAATAAATTTGACACCCAAATCCTGAGAAAAATGTCTCATCTTTTTTAATGTAATATTTCCTGGCCTTAATAAAAACTCCCAGATCAAAAGGTATGACCCGTTCATGGAATCCTTTCATATAATACTATTTTCCAGCTTGACCTCTTTTGCTGGAACTCCTCCAAATGGCCAAAACTCCCACGTATTCAAGACTTCATGGCATTGTCCCCAAATCCCAATCTCTTCAATAACTGTAGAATGTGTCTTGCTTGGTTTCATGGCCATCTGACCCTGTGGAAGGCTATCAAACCTGATACTTTGAGGTATGCTAAGTTAAATGATAAGTTGAATTGAATTCATTGGATATCTAAGTCTTTTCCAAATAAGGTAGAATACTAAAACAATGGTTATTAAATATAGGTTTATCTGCTTTTGATTTCTTCTTACAGAGAAACTAAAGATACTTGGGTCTGTTGGAAAACATGTTTTGTTTCTTACTGAAAGTTCTATGGGGGCACCTGAGTGACTCAGTTGGTTAAGCATCCAACTCTTCAGCTCAGATCATGATCTCAAGGTTCATGAGTTTGAGCCCCACATTGGGCTCTGCACTGGTGGCATGGAACCTGCTTAGGATTCTCTCTCTCTCTCTCTCTCTCTGTCTCTCTCTCTCTGTCTCTCTCTTTCTCTCTCTCTGACTCCTCCCCCATGCTTGCTCTCTATCTCTCTCTCTCTCAAAATAAATAAAAATAAACTTTTAAAAAAGATTGTACTATGAAAAATGCATGTTCCTAAAAATCATGAAATATATTTATAAATTTGCCAGTCTAAAGAATTCTAGTGTAATAGTTCACAACTGGTTACTATTTAGTTTTCACTGGAGACTAAAGTTCTAAGAGTTAGAATTCTGCTGTCTGTAATTAAGACTGATGGAAATGATAAGGAAAGCAACTCTGTGTAGGAAAGCAGGAGACATGTAAGAAAGGTATAAGGAATGAGAACACGTTTTTGTTTAGGGGAAAAAGAAGGTAATTTTGTCCTAAAATGAGACTACTTGTTTGGAGAGAAAAGACTTAGGACAAAAATCTGAATGCAAAAAAGTTGTAGAGGATCTGTGAAGTCAAAGCTCTAGGAAAGAATTTTATGTGTGGTCAGGACAAACTAAGGTTGAAATGAATGGGTTTTAAAAGTACACTGGTAGGCGATTAAAATTCTCCTTTTCTGTTAGAAGACAAAGTTTCCTCAGATTGTTGGTCTGCTCTTGATAAGAAAATGAAACAAAGTTGTTTTTTTCTTTTCTTTAGCTGCCCAGAAAACCAAAGTTTTTATGTTGTATCTTTATCAGTTCTTTAATGATCTATAATTCTGTTTGGTATGTGCTTTAAAACTTTCTAAGGGTTTTAATAAACTTCCCATAGGTTTAAGTTGTAAATGAAGTGGGTTTATTTTGTTTCTGTTTTTTACTAATTAGGCTTGTTTATTTGGTATGCTAAGTTACTTGGGAAGCACTGTCAAATAAATGATGTTAAGCCTTAGGTTGTATTGTATGGGTAAATGCTATAACTGTCTTAGAAACTACATAAAATCCCTAAAGTTTTAATATGTTCTGTCATAAGGTCATTACTTGAAGTATTGAAATGTTCTGTGCCACAGAAATAACTGGATTTCCTTGTCCGTTGCATTATAATGAACTCTCAGATCTTTAACCATGTCCATTTCTAAGGTGTTTTTTTTTTTTTTTTGTCATTTATAGTTATTGTTCTGATGCTCTTGCGAAATGAGTTTTTTTCTGTAAAGAAATTCATGAAAAGGACTTTTGCAAGGGACAAGTACAGGTATTTGATATCTTTAAGATTGTAAAACTGAACTGGGTAAGAATTTCCAGAACTAACAAAAAAAGCTGCATCCAAATAACTAGAATTAATAACATGGGACTGAACGAATTATGGAAGATTATAGTTTTTGTGATTTTTGTTTGAAGCATTGCTAGTTCTCTAATGTTTGCTCTTCCAGATTGAGAAAGTTTTCTCTTAAAATATCTATGACTTACAGAAATGTGATAAAGTAGTCCTTTAAGGACAAATTGAAACATTTAACTCTTCTCCCTACCTGAACCCTCTGAAATTCAGAAACTCTCGGTGAGTATTCTTTGTTCCATAGCAATTATAATTAGTTGCATAAGTTCAATGAGAATCTATTCTCCTTGCAACAAAACACCATTGGAAACACTGGTTATATTACCAAGGCTTTCACTGGAATGTCATATTTGCAAGAGACATGCATAGACTCAGATATAACCAGACTGCTATAAGGAATTAAGGTTGACTTTATGAAGCCAGTAGAGTCCCATGGGAATGTTGGTCTGATACCTTGCTTCCAGAGTTCTCAGTAGCCTTATCAGGTAAGTAAGGAACATCACTTCCTGGCAGAGGCAGGAGCCTCAGGATATTTTGGGGATCTCAAGAAGAGGAATTTGCCCAAATCTACAGGTATTGCAGGCATGTCTGATGGCAAGTATTTGGCTTGGCTTCTGGCTTCAAGAGTGTATTAAAAGTTCAAATCAGCGAAACTAAAAGGCAACCAATAGAATGGGAGAAGATATTTGCAAACAACATAACAGATAAAGGGTGAGTATCCAAAATCTATAAAGAACTTATCAAACTCAACACCCCCCCAAAAAAATAATCCAGTGAAGGAATGGGTAAAAGACATGAATAGACACTTCTCCAAGGAAGACATCCAGATGGCCAACCAACACATGAAAAAATGCTCAACGTCACTCCTCATCAGGGAAATACAAATCAAAACCACAATGAGATACTACCTCACACCTGTCAGAATGGCTAACATTAACAAATCAGGCCACAACAGATGTTGGTGAGGATAAGGAGAAAGAGGATCCCTTTTGCATTGTTGGTGGGAAGGCAAGCTGGTGCAGCCCCTCTGGAAAACGGTATGGATGTTCCTCAAAAAACTAAAACTTGAACTACCCTACGACCCAGCAATTGCACTACTAGGTATTTATCCAAGGGATACAGGTATGCTATTTCAAAGGGGCACATGCACCCCAATGTTTATAGCAGCACTATCAACAATAGCCAAAATATGGAAACAGCCCAAATGTCCATCAATGGATGAATGGATAAAGAAGAAGTCGTATATATATACACAATGGAGTATTACTCAGCAATCAAAAAGAATGAAATCTTGCCATTTGCAACTACATGGATGGAATTGGAGGGTATTATGCTAAGCAAAATTAGTCAGAGAATGACAAATATATGACTTAACTCATATGAGGACTTTAAGACACAGAACAGATGAACATAAGGAAAGGGAAGCAAAAGTAATATGAAAACAGGGAGGGGGACAAAACAAGAGATTCTTAAATATGGACAACAAACAATGGGTTACTGGAGGGGTTGTGGGAGGGGGGATAGGCTAAATGGGTAAGGGACATTAAGGAATCTACTCCTGAAATTGTTGCATTATATGCTAAGTTAGATGTAAATTTAAAAAGTAAATTTTGAAAAATAGTGAAAAAAAAAGTGCATTAAAAGTTCAATCTCAAGATTCCTTATGAAAAGTTCCAGCAGGGGCACTTGGGTGGCTCAGTTGGTTAAGCAACCAACTCTTGATTCCAGCTCAGGTCTTGATCTCATGGTTCGTGAGATCGAAACCCCACGTCCAGCTCTGTGCTGACAGCACAGAGCCTGCTTGGGATTCTCTCTCTCTGTCTCTCTCTACCCTTACCCTGCTGATGTGTATGATCTCTGTCTCTCTAAATAAATAAACATTTTTTAAAAAAAGAAAAATAGAAAAGTTCCAGCAAGGCAAATTTTAAAAAGGTCTATATGATCAATCTCTATTCTTGCTGAGCTTATGTAAATAATTAGGCCAAGTTCATTAAAATTGGACTTGTTTCTTAAATGAATTAGTCTTGATTTGACTACTTCTAGAAATAAGTGTGAATTTAGAGAGAAATTATATTTTAATAACACTTCTGCAGATGTTGAATTCTAGTTCTGATTGTCTTTAAATGTTTGTTGTTTACCTAAGCTAGACAACTTGAGATAAACTTCAGAGAAAGTGTCACAATAGCTCATGTATAGACAGTCTTCATGCTTGTTATTCTGTGGGGATAATAACAGAATAATGGGCATATATGGTTATTTGAACAACTGGAAAATGGGATGAACTCCCTAAGAATTGTTTAACCCAACTATCACCTTAACAAATTCTGTATGTCTGGGATGACAAAATTGCTCCTTAAGACCCAGAATGGACTCCACTCCATGGGGTTAAATATGGACTTATGGAAATAATTGATGGCCCCACTTTCCTTGTGATTGGATTGGATGATGTACTTGGGGATGCCCATACCCCCAGACAGGTCTTCTCCCACTTGCCAGTGATTCCTCATAATTGGGATATTGTTAAGGTTTGACATCAAATAAAGAGGGCTCCCTTAGCCTTATTTGTCCCAAGAGCTGCCTCTATTGATATAAAATTGCAAAAAGAGGCTTTAGCCAAACATACGGTGGCCACATTTAACTAAGCCCAACATGCCGTCACCAATAAATTCAAAAGGTAGCCCTCCAAAACCAAATGGCCCTTGATACCCTCACTGCATCTCATGGAAGAACCTATTATTCTTTTATTCTATTATCCTATTATTTCTATTATTCCGCCTTATTAAAACAGAATGTTATGCTACTCCAGATTACCACATTAATGTGACAGGATTACTAGAAGACATGAATACTCAAAGTGGCACTTTAAAAGATCAATCTGTCTCTTCTTTAATTGGTTAAACTCCTGGACTGGAGGAAGATTTTGGTCAACTATCAAAGGCCTTTTATTCAGGCTTCCTTTCTCATAATAATAATAATCTTATTTCATTGTTTTTTCTGATGTCTCTCCACCTGGTGCCAAGATTCCTTCACTGCCTTAACTTTAAGCCAACAAATGACCCTTTCTACTCAGAAAGTCATGTATGTTGTCTACCTTGGATTCAGCTGCCTCTGCCTTTCATAATTCCTACATATAAATTCCCAACTGACCAATGTTGACCCATAGGTAGAGGCATCTCGGTGCCCCTCATTTAGCAGAAAGAAGCCACTAAAGATAAGACCACCCAAATGCCAAAGATTTGTTATTGTCAGTCTATCAGGGAGGAATATAGAGGCCCTTTTAGGAACAGCTTGAGCAAGGCAAAAGGGCTCACAGCAATCACCAAGCTGAATGCAAAGAGTCTCATTAAGCATCCCACCTTGAAATAGCCATAGGCCCTAACTGATCAATTACCAGGCACTGGTCCCTGAGATTACCAAAAAAAAGGGAAAATTCCGTATGTTCCCATACTCCCTCACTTCACCCTATAACTGTGACTCCTCACCATTGCCTCACTGCAGACAGTCTCTCCTTTGATGTCGTGCCCAACACTCCTTTGCAGTGTATTCAATAAACTTCTATCTCTTAAAAGAAGAAAGAGAAAGAAAGAAAGAAAGAAAGAAGGAAAGAAAGAAAGAAAGAAAGAAAGAAAGAAAGAAAGAAAGAAAGAAAGAAAAGGAAAAGAAAAAAAAGAAAAGGAAAAAGAAAAAGGAAAGGAAGGAAGGAAAGAAGGAAGAAAAAAGGCACCTGGGTGGCTCCATCGGTGGACCATTTGACTCAATCTCAGGTCTTGATCTCAGGGTTGTGAGTCCAAGCCCTGCACTGGGTGTGGAGTCTACTTTAAAAGAAGAAGAAAAGAGAAAAAAGAAAAGCTATTTCCAAAAAACTAAATTTGAAAATTGTTGGACTCTGATAGAAAAGTTCTTTAATGTTCTCTTTTCTCTATCACAATTTAATTGTTGGGTTTTTTTTTTTTTTGAAAAATGCATTTTATATCCATTTAGAATTCTGAGCATTTTATGATAAGTAAATGAAGTATGAATCTCTAATTCCTTGATACATTTTTTTCTGTTTGTTTTTCTTTGATACGAAATTTAGTGATATCCCCAGCATCTTTTTTATTTAAGTTTATTTATTTTGAGAGAGAGAGAGAGAGAGATCGAGCAGGGGAGAGGCAGAGAGAGAGAGGAGAGAGAGAGAATCCCAAGTAGGGTCCTCGCTGTCAGCACAGAACCTAACATGGGGCTTGATCCCATGAACCGTGAGATCATGACCTTAGCTGACATCAAAAGTTGGTCGCTTAGCCAACTAAGCCACCCAGGCATCCCTCCCAATATCTTTAACTGTGTTTTCTTTCACAAATGATGAGCAGTAGATGCGTTTAAGTCCCAAAACCTTTTGATGAGGGCAACAATTGAGGGTGTTCTGTTGACTTCCATCTCTGTTTTTACTATATTAAGTTGGAGTTATGCTAGTAGTGAGTTTTGTTTTTCATTAGTTTTTATATAATAAGGTCCCAAATGCCATAGAATTTTCAAAGGAACAAATGTTGCTGTGCATTTTTGGCAAATATGACAAAATACAGCTGCTGGCAGGCATGAAGAGTTTTATTCTTTAAGAAAATGTAAGTAAAGCACACCAAATGTAATGTGAGATTAGAGAAAAATACAAAAGTCAAATAATTTAAAGAGTATTCCATAAAATTTATTTTTCTTGCCTTCTTAGAAAAATCACAAAGTTGTTTAAAAGTAAGATTTTTACATTACATTTAAGCATTACAACAAAGGGCCAGGAAGTTTTACAAAATAATGTTAGGTAATTCGCTACCACTTAAAAAGCTATTTCACTATCTTTCAAGGGAATCTCTAGATCCACACAATTCCACACAATAATGTGAAGAATTAGCACCCTACCTTTTTTGTGTTATATCTAGGCCTATACATACATATACATAAATTTTAAGGTAATCAGACTTCATATTGTAAAATATTCTTCAGTCACAACATGCAAGTCTTCCAAGTATTGCTTTAATAAATAAGTACCTGTGGAATTATAAATTAAAACATTAAAAGAAGTGAAAAATGGGTGCTCAGCACCACTGGAAAATAGTATTTCATTATGCATGAATCTATGCATCCCTGCTGAGAACTTTCTACAAGTTACCTTTCCTCTCACCTCACTACTACTGCCCTCATCCCTCCTGAATTCCAAAGCAGTGTCTGTCTCTGACCTTAGCAACAGCACAAACCAGAAACTTTCCTAGTATTTAAAAAAAATTTTTATTGGGGCGCCTGGGTGGCGCAGTCGGTTAAGCGTCCGACTTCAGCCAGGTCACAATCTCGCGGTCCGTGAGTTCGAGCCCCGCGTCAGGCTCTGGGCTGATGGCTCAGAGCCTGGAGCCTGTTTCCGATTCTGTGTCTCCCTCTCTCTCTGCCCCGCCCCCGTTCATGCTCTGTATCTCTCTATCCCAAAAATAAATAAACGTTGAAAAAAAAATTTAAAAATAAAAAAAATTTTTATTATCAAAGTGTAGTTGACATACAGTATTATATTAGTTTTAGGCATACAGCACAGTGATCTGACAATCCTATACATTATACAATGCTCACCAGAAGTGTAGTCACCATCTGTCACCATACAATGTTATCACAATATTAATGGCTATATGCCCTATACTGTACTTTATATCTCCATGATTATTTTATATCTAGAAGTTTGTACCTCTTAATCCCCTTCCTCTATTTCACCCATTCCACATCCCCACCCCTCTGGCAACCACCAGCTTGTTTTCTGTATTTATGAGTCTGTTTCTGTTTTTGTATGTTTCTTTTGTTTTTTAGATTCCACAGATAAGTGAAATCATATAGTATTTGCCTTTCTCTGAAAAGATTGTCAGCCTCACTGGCCATTAGGGAAATGAAAGTCAAAATCACAATGAGATATCACCTCACACCTGTCAGAATGACTGTTATAAAAAAGAAGTAAGTGTTAGCAAGGATGTGGAGTAAAGGGAACCCTCATGTCTTGTGGGTTGGAATATAAATTGGTGCAGCCATTGTGGAAAACAGTATAGAGGCTCCTCAACAAATTAGAAATGCCATATGATCCAGTAATTCTACTGAGTACCTACCCAAAGAAAATGAAAACACCAATTTGAAAATATATATGCATCCTGTGCTTATTGCAGCTTTGTTTACAATTGCCAAGATATGGAAGCAACCCAAGTGTCCATCCATAGATGAAAGGGTAAAGAATGCAATGAAATATTAGCCATTAAAAAAAAAAAAGAATGAAATCTTACCATTTAGGACAACATAGATGGACCTAGAGGGTATTATGCTAAGGGAAATAAGGCAGACAAAGAAAGACAAATAGCATTTTCACACAGTCATCTTTTGTTTTGAAGAGAAAGGACAAGAGGTGTGGAGAAGCATTTCCCTGGATCCTGAATGATGTTACTGATGAGAACAACAGATGTTTGGGTTGTGGGTCCTGCTGTTCCAGCACTGAGCTGCAGATCAAGTGCCTATGTGTTCTTTAATAAACTCAGGTTTTTGGGTATACCTGTGATATGCAGAACTCTCTAAAGCCCAGGGCTCAGGGCGGTGGCCCCTCTTTCTAGATGTGAGAGTGGCACTGCAGGTGCTTATATAATTCCTGTGGCTCCCTGGTGAGGGGCCACTTGGAAAAAGCTGAATGAGTCAGTGGAACTTAGCACCCTAAAATGAGATCTTGATAGACAAGAAATGATCAAAGGAAATTGAGCAACTTGGAGATAATGATAAGCTTCCTAAAAGAACACTGACTTTTCCACACTGGGAGTATTCTCAGAAAGCCACAAATAGGGCTACCCAAATGGAAAGCCTCTTAAGTACACACTGGCTGATCACTTTTGTCACTTCATTAGGGCTACAGCATCACGCAAGGCCCATTTTCCAACCCAGTGTGCAAGCTAATTTTGATGATATACTTGGATTCTTAAGTCACAGTTTCTCTCATTCATTTATTCAACGTCTACTTTCTTATACTGTTGATATTCTGGCCTCCTACACCTCCATTCCAAATAATAAGGAGCATTGCTTGGGGAAAGTTACTGAGAATGTTCTTAGCATCAGTCCCCTTCCTGGGTCTTTGGAAAGAGCCTTTTTTGCAATGCCAGTTTCCCTAAATTCAGTCAAAGAAAAGAACAGTTAACACTTAGTCCCTAAAAGCCTTCATTTCCTTCCTTTCTGCTATTTTGAATCTGACAAAATTGTACTCATGTCTAAAGAGAAGAAAGGAGGAAACAAAAATCCTAAAGTAGTGGTAATTAGTGCTAAGCCTTGGCCTAGTCAAGTGACTTCCTTCTGTGCCTGCTTCCTTTGTATCTTTGCTGTTAGCCACTCTCTACACAAGACCCAAATCCTGCTTTTTTTTTTTATTGTAGGAAAGCGTTTGAATATAAAATTTCACACAAACAGACTTGAAGTAATATCCAGTCTCTAGATGGAGATGGATTTGACCAGATGAGTCAAATCTACTCATTGTTTTCTTTGTAACTTCTTTCCCTCCCTCTTTGTTTTTGAAGTTTGTCTCCATCTAGTCTGCCCATGATGCTTGACACACTGAGATTGGCATGACAGAAAGATGAAAAATGCCCAATTCTCCAATGACATTGCTGAGTATGCATCAAGTTGGTAGCACTACTTACACACTTCATGTTTCATGAAACCAATGAACCTTTTTCTTTCATTCAAATGATGGTTATACACATTTGAACTATAACATGGCTTTAAGAAATACTGTCGTAAGTGTTGGTGATATTTCTCAGGGCTCTGTCCTAGAACCTATTCTCTTCTTACACCCTTTACCTGTGTGATCTCATCCATCCCTTTCCTTTAAATCTACCCTGAAGACTCCTAAAGTGTTTCTGGCCCAGACTCCTCTTTTGAACTCCCAAATCATGGAACAAACTCTGTAATGGACATCACCACTTGAGTTTCTCCCTGGCACCTCAAACTCAACATATCCAAGCCCAAAGTCATGATCTGTTCCCTTGAGCCTGTCTATCCCCGAGACTTTCTCATCTCAATAAACTGGCACTGCCATCTACTCAATTGCTTGAGCTAGAAACCCATGAACCATCATTGCCTCCTCCTTTTTCCTGTGACATTTGATCAATCACCAAGTCTTACTGTGTCCTCCCTTCTCCATCCCTACTGCAGCTCCCTCAGCCAAGGCCACCATTGTTCTCATTTGACCACTGCCACAGACTCCTAACTGGTTTCCCTGCCTCCTGACTTGGCCTCTCCAATTGTTTCTCAACATTGCAGTCAAATTGATCTTTCTAATATGCAACACTAATCAAATCCCTTCTGTGACTAAAATTGTTGTCTGACTCATTAGAAGTCCCTGCTATACACTTCCACTGCATCTGGTGAGGCCCTTAAGTTTCATTGTGCTTTTATTGAATTTATTATCTGCTTTCCCATTAGTCTCTAAGCTCTGTGGGCACACAAACTGAATATATCCCCACACCTTACAACAGTACCTGGCACACAGTAGATAATGTGAAGTCAAATGAATGGATGAATGTATAACAATGTTTTGTAAACTATGGGTTGTGACCTAACAGTGGATCATGAAATCAATCAAATGGATTTATAATGAGCTTTCATTTTAAATTGAAGAAAAAAATAGATGAGAATAGCATGTAATAAAGGTACTATTTCATGCAACTTTTTATTGTAAAATGTAAAATATATTTCTTATAGTGAATTGCAGTAGAATAAAAATGAAAGCCCCTGGTCTATCATAAGCAGGCATATTTCTTTCTGATAATGAGAAAAAGCAGCTTTTCTGCTTAGGAAAACTTAGGGGGGAAAATTTCGAACTCCTTGGCAACTGAAAAAGATTCCTGCCCTAGGGGATTTTACTTTCACAGATTTCAAAGCCTGAAATTCAAAGAAGAAACTGCCTACTTCAGAGTTTTAGGTTTCTGTAAGCAAATGACAGAAGAACATAAAATCCTCCTCCTCTCTGGCAACTACTGCCATAGCCCAATTAAGTTTAGGAGTGCAGTTTAATTCTATTTCCTCTGAAAGTATATCTTTTTTTTTTAATAGGTTAAGCGTCCTACTTTTTTTTCTTTTTCTTTTTTTAAATGTTTATTGAGAAACAGAGAGGGACAGAGCATGAGCATGGGAGGGGCAGAGAGAAGGTGAGACACAGAATCTGAAGCAGGCTCCACGCTCTGAGCTGTCAGCATATATCCCGACATGGGGCTTGAACTCACAAACCGTGAGATCATGACCTGAGCCTAAGTCAGACGCTTAACCGACTGAACCACCCAGGTGCCCCCCCTCTGAAAGTATATCTGAAGCATATTTTGTCTTGTGTCTTAGAGAATTTGTTAGCTGGCTGCTTCTCCAGCCTTCTTTTTAAGAGCTGAGTGCTTGAGCCAATGAGGTGCTGCCATTCTGTTTCCATAGCAATAAAAGAAACAAACCTTCACCTGCCATCTCCCAAGGACAAATCTCACAACTCAAGGCCCAAGTCAAGAGAGTCTGAATGAAAGGTTGACTTTCTCCTCTAGTTTGACTTTCATGGCAATACTGAAAGATTCAAACCGGACTGTCTTTAGAAAGAAAATTTGTGCTGACGCCCGTTCAGCCTTTGTAAAAGCCTTTGACTGAATTCACTGCAAGTCTGTCTCTCTGCCCTACACGTACTGCGGATTTTCTGTTTTGGCATTTCAGTCACTTGGAACAACCAAAGTCTCAAGTTCTGGAACTTCTGGATTTCATCTAAAATGAATGCTAATTTTATGTCGATGAGGAACAGTTTCTCTATAAAATTGTGATGTCTTTAAGACTCTTGACTTGGAAAAGGACCACATGGGAGAAACAAATCTTTGAGAAGTTCCAGGTAAGCTCTTTGGAAAAGTCGTTTTATGTACTTTCTGTGTCTGGTTATTAGCACTAACCAGTGACCTTTCTGAAAGCTCAGCTGGCTCACTGGTGACTACAGTGTCACCAATTGACACATTCAGTCCCCTGAGCCTTGGGTAAAATCATCAAGGAGAAATACGGGAAAGGAAAAGAATAGGGAGAAAGAATCCTACATCACACATGGGTGTGCCTGCATAGATACACACACACACACACACACACACACACACACACACACACACCCCTCTATAGTCTTAAAACCTTACAATGCAACATCAAGCCACTTGTGGATACAGTAGATCTATGTATGCTGATACGGAAATAGCTACTAGATATCCTGTTATGTAAAAAGAGCAAATACATGGTGTAGTATATAAAGTATACCTCTGATTTATGTAAAAAATTTTTGAGATTTTATGTATAATATATTTATGTACATATATATTCATATTCATAGAACTTTTCTGGAAGTATACGCCTCAAAAAAGCCTGTTAACAGTGGTTTCCTCGTGGGAGAGTACTGGAAGTAGAGGGCTGATGTTTAGCTGGTATGTAGTCATTGAAATATTAAAATACTGCCATACTGGTTATATATACAGTTGAGCCTTGAACAATGCCAGGGGATAGGGGCACTGACCCCCATGCAGTCAAAAATCCTGGTATAACTTTTGATTCCTCAAAAACATTACTAACAGCCTACTGTTGACCAGAAGCTTTACCCATAACATACGGTCAATTAAGATATATTTTTATCTTATATGTATTATATACTGTAGTCTTACTTTAATACCTAACTTTCTCTTAATTTGTTTTGGTATCCTAGGCTACATGTTCAGCTGCAAGTTTTTTAAAATTGTCACAAATCTCCAAAAGATTTTCCAATATATTTATTGGAAAAAATCAGCGTATAAGTGGACCTGCACAGTTCAAACTGTTTTTATTCAAGGATCAACTATATACATTTTCCAAGCCATTCAAATGTCCTCCTTGCCACCTTGGTTGCTCCAGCTCCTCCTCTGGTACCCCCAGACCTCCTCATGATTAGGCAACTAAAGGTTAATGCCTGGCACAAGGGTAGGAGTGGAGTCCTGCAGGACCCTGTTCCAGCCCTATAGCCATGCCTTTTTTGATTGTTCAATAGCCATGTCTATACTAGTTGTTAAATATTTTGAATATTTATCCCTATAAGTGTTTGGAAGGAGAGGCCTGTACTTTTTAAAAGCAAAAGAATATACACCAAGGCATTGTTTACGATAGAAAAAAAAAGGCAATACCCAAATGTTCATCAATACAAAACTGGCTAAAAATATAAATGGATATGTTTGTAGGATAGAAATTCACACAACCATAATGATATAGAAATACATCTTAGACTTGTTTTATAGATTTGCCTGAAGTATAATTTGAATTCTGGATTTGTTTTAAATTTGTTTAAAAATAATCTGTTATTAGAGGAATGGGCTGAGTATAGATGAGTGAGATTAGCCATAAATTGCTAATTTATGATGGGTGATGGGTGAGTTCATTATACTGTTTTCTCTACTTTTGTGCATTTAAAAAATTTCTCCACAGTAAACTTCAGTTTAAAAACATGACAATATGTCAGGGTGCCTGTGTGACTCAATCAGTTAAGAGTCCAACTCTTGGTTTTGACTCAGGTCATGATCTCACAGTTTGTGAGTTCAAGCCCCCCACCAGGCTCTGTGCTGACAGTGTGAAGCCTGCTTGAGATTCTCTCTTTTTTTTTCCCCCTCTATCTCCCTCCCCTGCTTTCTCTCTCTCACACACAAAAATAAACATTTTTTTAAATCTATAAAAAAAGATATCTCTACAGTTATTGACATTAAAAGAAGTTCATGCATATATAGAATGCATGTATAGTTTTTCCCATTATTTAAGTCTGTTTCTTTAGTCTAGAGAGAATTCTAGAAGTTATTAACCAAAATATTTTCAGTGGTCATCCCTAGGTGTTAGTACTTCAGATAATTTTTGCTCCCTTAGGCTTTCCTGTATTATGATTTTCTTTACAGTAAGCCCATTTCAATTTAACACACACACACAAATAAACCTATTATCTCCAAATATTAGGGATAAAAGCTTCAGTATACAAAAAATCACTAGCGTTTATAATATTCCTAAACTCAGTTACCAGGTTTTGAGAACCTAATGTGTACAAGGCAGTGTGCCAAGAGCTTTTCTGACATGGCCTCATTTCTTGTGCATGACAGCCCAGTGAGGCATGAACTTCCATGTCCCCATTTTGCAAATGAGACTGAGACTCAGAAAAGTAAAAGTAAATGTCTTGAGGTCCCACAAGCAGTGGAGCAGAGGAGCTGTTATGCAAAATCATGCCCACCTGACTCAAAAACACAAGGAAAATTTTAGTAAAGGATGTTGAGGGGGGCGCTTGGGTGGCTCAGTTGGTTAAGCATCCAACTCTTGATTTTGGCTCAGGTCAGGATCTCACGGTTTGTGAATTCAAGCCCCATGTCGGAGCCTGTTTGGAATTCTTTCTCTCCCTCTTTCCTTCCCCCATTTGCTCTCTCTCTCTCTCTCAAAATGAATAAACTTTAAAATAAAAAACAAATTAACAAAATTGGGAAGGGAGAAAAAAACATAATCCTGATATTCTAGCCCAATTTTCACTTTTTATTATTTTCTGGCTTTTGTACATATAGGTACATACTTGTATGTAATTGTATCCATTGCATATATACCACTTAATATCTTTGTTCTTAAGCATTTCTTCACATTCTCACAGGCTTTAATCAGTTAAAATCTGTGTAAAACTCCATTACTCTTCAATAATTTACCAATCATTTTGGTTTTTAATTCTAATTTTTAATATTATCCATAACATTGTAACAGTGGTTACATTTTTGCAGTTTATCTGTGGATCTCCTTTCTCCTTGTTGACTCGGTCCCTGTGGTTACAGCCACTCAGTTTATTAGGCAACAAATATTTATCAAATACCCATTGTGGACAAGTCACTTTGCCAGGCTCCATGGGGACACAGAGAATGACATAGTGGAGTCCTGCCCTTCAAGAACCATACAGTCCGGTTGGGCAGGAAAGAAACTGAATAAAGAAGGCAGTTGCTGGAAGCTGGCCTCCTCAGACTCTCACTTCCTGTGCCAGAAACTCCCGCTAAGTCCTCCAAGTTCACGATTGGCCCCTGTCCTCGCAGAAAGCAGATACAAGGTCCAAAGCACCTCTTGCTCTCGCTGCATCCTCCTTTCAGACTCTCCCCTGAATCCTAGCCCCTGTGGCATCATCTTCTTGGCTAGGGCTCTCCACCCCAACTGCTTCCCTGACCCTGTCTCCCTGAGATCTCCTGACTAGGTCCCCATGCACAGCAGAATGCAAACAGTTACATATGGTAGCCTTGTCATCTGGTCTTTAGGCCTTCACTGTTTACCCAGTCTCTTGGCCTCCTTTCTAGGAGGCCTCCTTTCTAGCCCTGACCTTAGTGCCACCAACCACCAGGACCCAGTCCGTCCTGTACCTGCCTCCACCTGCACATCCTGTCTTTCTTCCAAGGCGAAGTCTCTGCACAGCTCACTCAGCTCCCTTTCTTTTTTTTTTTTTTAACTTGTTTTATTTTTTGTTTTTTTAAAATTTACACCCAAATTAGTTAGCATATAGTGCAACAATGATTTCAGGAGTAGATACCTTAGTCCCCCTTACCCATTTAGCCCACTTCCCCTCCCACAACCCCTCCAGTAACCCTCAGTTTGTTCTCCATATTTATGAGTCTCTTATGTTTTGTACCCCTCCCTGTTTTTATATTATTTTTGTTTCCCTTCCCTTATGTTCATCTGTTGAGTGAAGTCATATGATTTTTGTCTTTCTCTGACTGACTAATTTCACTTAGTGTAATACCCTCCAGTTCCATCCACGTAGTTGCAAATGGCAAGATTTCATTCTTTTTACTCATGACTGATCTCTCTTTTGAAACTTGGCAGGCCAGAAAGAATTGGCACGAGATTTTCAGTGTGCTAGACAGAAAAAATATGCAGCCGAGAATCCTTTATCCAGCAAGCCTGTCATTTAGAATAGAAGGAGAGATAAAGGTCTTCCCAAACAAACAAAAACTGAAGGAATTTGTCACCACTAAACCAGCCCTACAAGAGATCCTAAGGGGGACCCTGTGAGACAAAGTACCAGAGACATCACTACAAGCATAAAACATACAGACATCACAATGACTCTAAACCCATATCTTTCTATAATAACACTGAATGTAAATGGATTAAATGCGCCAACCAAAAGACATAGGGTATCAGAATGGATAAAAAAACAAGACCCATCTATTTGCTGTCTACAAGAGACTCATTTTAGACCTGAGGACACCTTTAGATTGAGAGTGAGGGGATGGAGAACTATTTATCATGCTACTGGAAGCCAAAAGAAAGCTGGAGTAGCCATACTTCTATCAGACAAACTAGACTTTAAATTAAAGGCTGTAACAAGAGATGAAGAAGGACATTATATAATAGTGACAGGGTCTATCCATCAGGAAGAGCTAACAATTATCAATGTCTATGCGCCGGATACCGGAGCGCCCAAATATATAAAACAATTACTCATAAACATAAGCAACCTTATTGATAAGAATGTGGTAATTGCAGGGGACTTTAACACCCCACTTACAGAAATGGATAGATCATCTAGACACACGGTCAATAAAGAAACAAGGGCCCTGAATGAGACATTGGATCAGATGGACTTGACAGATCTGTTTAGAACTCTGCATCCCAAAGCAACAGAATATACTTTCTTCTCGAGTGCACATGGAACATTCTCCAAGATAGATCATATACTGGGTCACAAAACAGCCCTTCATAAGTTTACAAGAATTGAAATCATACCATGCATACTTTCAGACCACAATGCTATGAAGCTTGAAATCAACCACAGAAAGATTTCATTCTTTTTGATTGCCGAGTAATATTCCATTGCATATATATACCACATCTTCTTTATCCATTCATCCCTCAATGGACATCTGGGCTCTTTCCATACTTTGGCTATTGTTGATAGTGCTGCTATAAACATGGGGGTGCATTTGTCCCTTCAAAACAGCACACCTGTATCCCTTGGATAAATGCCTAGTAGTGCAATTGCTGGGTCATAGAGGAGTTCTATTTTTAGTTTTTTGAGGAACCTCCATACTGTTTTCCGGAGTGGCTGCACCAGCTTACATTCCCAACTCAGCTCTCTTTCTGATGGCTACCCTCCTGACCACAAGTTCCCTAAGGTCACAGTGCAAGTGTTACATATTCCCCAGCATCTAGCACAGTGCTCACAGCAAGCGTCTGTAAGTATTTTTGTTGTTAAATGAGCATTTACAGGTGGCCCAGGAATCACTTCATCTCTTTGAGTTTCAATTTCCTCATCTGTAAAATGGACTCAAGTTATGATTCCCTTTAGCTCTAAAATCATTAGGCCATATAACCGGGTTTCTCAAGTATCAGTCATGTTACAGAAAAACATTTGTTTCATTTTTCAGTTGATTCTTAAGCAAATTTACTCTAGTATACTATTGGAAACCAGTCACTGACTTGGAAATTTGAGTGAACTCTGCTATCATTGTAATCCTTCCATTGGTCTCTTGGTTCTCCTAGCATTTTTTGTCATTGGCTTTTATTTTTTATCAAATAATCCACTGATAACATTTAAAATTTAAATTGTGTTCCAAGTTTATTAATGTAAAGTTAGAGGTTCTACCACCACCCCCCTGCCCCTCACTTCTCAGTCTACTCTTCAGCATGCTCCTTAGTGGCAACTATTTTCAGCTCTTGTAACTATTTCTTTTGGAATTTAATGTCTGAATAATTGCCTTCACCCCATTTGTTAATTTTTCAGCTTTAGACATTGTCTGTTGACTTCCAGGTGTGGTAGATGAGGTTTTAGCACTTATATATCCTTCCTCCATTCCCTCCTCTGCTCTTGCAATTTAGTCACAATTAACTTTTTTAAAAGTAATTATCAAGTGTTTATATTAATATATATGAGAGTGTACATAACTATGTTTACTTTCTCACATAATATCTTTTTAACCCGGAGTCATTATATAATTTTTATTTTCTTAGGCTTCTACGTTTCTTTTTTTTTTTTTTTTATGTTCATTTATTTATTTTGAGAGAGCGGGTGAGAACATGAGCAGGGGAGGGGCAGAGAGAGTGGGAGACAGAGAATCCCAAGCAGGCTCCATTCTGAGTGCAGAGCCTGACTCCAGGCTCAATCTCACAAACTGTGAGATCATGACCTGAGCTGAAATCAAGAGTTGAACACTTAACTGACTGAGCCACCCAGGCACCCCAGGTTTCTATGTTTCTATTAGTAATATCACCTCAATTGCTCTGTTTCCTATTACAACTGCTCTGTAACAAATTTAGTGGCTTAAAACAATAGCAATTTATTCTCTTACTAGTTCTGAAGTCAGATGTCTGAAATAGCTCTTAGTGGGATAAAATCAAGGTGTTGGCAAGACTTGGTTCCTTCTGGAGGCTCTAGTAGAGAATCATTTCCTTGCCTTTTCCAGCTTCTAGAAGTGCCCACATTCCTTGGCTTGTGGCCTTTCCACGACCACTCCTACCTCCTTTTCCACCATCATATTCTCTTCTGTGACTCTTACCCTCCCTTTTATAAGGTTTATGATTACCTTGGGCCCACATAGATAATCTGGGATAATCTCCCTTCTCAAAACCATTAACTTAATCACAGCTGCAAGTCCTCTTATTGCACATATTTATAGGTTCCAGGGATGGGGGCATGGACATGTCTGGGGGGAGGGTGCTTTATCTGCCTACTACGTGCTCCAACAGATCTGCCAGAGGTCTGTCAGTGTTATCCAGTAATCCATCAGTTCCATGTCCTGAGTCTTTGGGGGCCTTCACTGTGGGAATTGGCCCCTTCTGGTTCATACCCATTTTGCAGGTGTGTAGGCTGCATCTTCCTATGGTGTGCTGATAGGGGGAGTTAGTGTGTCAAACTTAAATGGACAGCCCTTGTGCAATTCCATCTCCTTTCCCACTCTCCCTGTTCTTGTCAAATTAAACCTCTTTTAATCCTTGAATTAGGAAAAAAGCCAGTCCTTCCTCCTGTGTGTCTCCTTTGCTCTCTCATGACTACCATACTCATAACACTTGTGACACCAGATGTGTGTGGGCTTTCCCCCCACCAAGCAATTTTCTGTAACACCAACTGGGTATCCTACAATTTACCTCAATTCTGACCCCCTCTACCTGGAGATAGCACCAGATACCACAGGTAAGTACTCAGTCCCACATGACTGCACTCACCACCCCCACCAGAGATGCCAATCGCAAATTCAGGTTGTCATCTATGTGTCTGACCCATAAGCTAGAAACCAGAGGTTTCTGTGACCCTTCCTTGGGTTAATTAACTTACCAGAACAGCTCACAGAACTCAGGAAAACAGTTACTTGCATTTACCAGTTTATTAAAAGATATGATAAAGGATACAGATGAGCAGCCAGATGAAGCAATACGTATGGTGAGGTCTGGGAGGGTCCTGAGCATAGGAGCTTCTGTCCTCATGGAGTCAGGGTGTGTCATCCCCCTGAGTGTGGATGTCTTTGCCAACCCCAAATTCACTGAATCCCATACTGCTGGGAGTTTAATGGAGGCTTCCTCACGGTATGATCAGTTATTAACTCCATTTCCAGCCCCTCTCCCCTCCTGGGAAGATAGGGGCAGGGGCTGAGGCTGATATCTCCAAGTTTTTAAACATGTCTTGGTTTTTCTGGTGACCAGCCTCCATCCCAGAGCCCACCCACAGTTGCCTCATTAGAACAGCAGATGTTCCTAGTGCTCTTATCACTTAGGGATTCACAAGGTTTTCAGGAGCCCTGTGTCAGGAACTGGGGGCAGAGACCAATACATTTTTTTCTACTATCTCACAATCCTGTACTATCATTTTTGTGGGGTTCTGGAAAATAAAGAAAATAAACAAATGTGGTCAAGTTTCCATGTTTATCTGATAGTTGTCTTTCACGCAGACCTTTGTAATAGGGATTTTTTGGTATTGTTTTCATGGAGCTAAGAAGGAAGGATTTTGATCTATAATTCGGGCAGGTGAACAGGGATGAGAAATTGAGACATTCACTTGCACTGTAATTTGAGTAACAGAGTTAATTTTTCAGGAAGTTCTGTGCAAGATCTACTGTAGGGATTTCTCCTCATTTCAGTGAGAGCTAATGTGGCCTGATGGAAGAAGGGCCTAGGAGATTTTTGCTACCCCTGTGATCATTCTGAACCTCAGTATCCTCATCTGTAAAATTGAGATAACAATAATTGATCACTTATTGTGTGCTTGGATCACAGTATGCACTCAATGGTGACAAATTTTAAATCGCTTTCAAGTCAAGTCCACTGGGTGCCAAGGAGTGAGATGTTATTCTATAGTCAAGACCCTGCACCAGATCAACAGCTCCCAGAATTTACCATGTGTGCTTTGGGCTTTTGCTGGGTCTTTCCTAATTTGTCTCTTAAGTATCATTGCTTTGACTCTGAATGGTGTAACTCTCTGATGTTACTTTCCCACTTCAACCAGGACCTCCTGATCTAGCAGCTCCTGCCATGTACCCCAACCCTCTCATCTACTGTACCTGCTGGGACCCTTGGAACTTGGGACCACGGAAGCTAATCAAGACCCCTCAGCCACCAAGAAAGACCTCCACAGGGAAGCCCAAGTAAGGATTATATGGATGGAGTAGAACAAGGGCCCTTGAATTCCATTTGCAGCCTTCTTTCTCTTCAATATATCCAAACAGTCAACTAGGCAACAAAATCCCAAGAAGGCCAGAAAGCCTAGCTTTACACAGCTTTCTCAGCCAGCCTGTTGGCAGCACATTGCTCTTGCCAGTCCTGCTTAGACTTGGTGTCATTTTAAATGAGGAAGTCTCAGGGGTGCCTGGGTGGCTCACTTGTTTAAGCATCCGACTCTTGATTTTGGCTCAGGTCATGATCTCACAGTTTGTGGGTTTGAGCCCCACATTGGACTCCGTGCTGACAGTATGGAGCCTGCTTGGAATTCTCTCTCTCTCCATCTCTCTCTGCCCCTTCCTGCACCTCTCAAAAGAAAGAAAGAAAGAAAGAAAGAAAGAAAGAAAGAAAGAAAGAAAGAAAGGAATGAATGAATAATAAAAATAATGAGAATATCTCAGAGTTTGTGCAGCAGGGAAAGGTCAGCTTCCAAAGAAAGGACCTGATAGCCCCCCTCGGGAGAAAAAGAGCTTTGGGCTCTGGGGGACAAGCTGCCAACCCAGGGTCCCCTGGGAAATGAACCTTCTCAAGTCTTCTTCTAGAGACTCCCCAAGACCTTCCTGACTTTAAAGATTTCAGCAGTCAGAGCATGTATTCCCATTTTGGGGTCATGATGGGCATCTACCTAATCTGGGAATGCTAAAACAGGTTTCTGAATTTCTAATTTTCTCTTTTTTGTTATCTATTTTGCATTTTCAGGCTAACTCCTCTTCCTTCAGCTGCAAAAAAACAAAATTGTGTCCAACCCACAGCAAAACCTGTTGTTGCCCCAAAGTAAGTATTTTTATGTTCATGGGGAAGGAATTACCAGAACCTACAATGATTTCCCCCAAACCTCAGATCCTGCATGCGAATTGTGTGGTGCTCTGCACCCACTTTCAAAGTCACAACAAATAAGCTCTCCATTAGGGGTGCTCCTGACAGCCACTATTTCCTGCCCTAAAAGGGAACAATACATGATGCATGTCATAGGCAAAGAGCCTTGGGGAAACTCCCAGGCATTTATGGTGGTGGCTTACCTTTTTACTGATTACTGTTCTATGTCTAAGGTTTTTGGTAGATGGCAGCTCTATTTTTATTCATAAATTAAATTTTTATCTGTATTTTGTTACGCTTAGAAGTATAACTTAGTTTAGGCATGTATCTTTGTATTCAATTTATTTGGAAAATATTTATTGAGCCCCTACTATTTGTTTGGCATTATTTCAGGTGCCAGGAGACAGCAGTGAACATAGAAGAGTCCCTGCTCCAGAGCTTACATTCTAGGGGGGAAATGACCATAAAGAAGTTAATACATCCCAGTGCATCCCAGTGCTATGTAGAATATAACACAGGCAAAGGGAGGAGGGGATAGTGAAGGCAGGGTTGTTATTTTCTATGGGTATTTCAGGGAAAGTCCTTATGTAAAGGGGACAGCAGGAGCCTGCTGATATCTGAGACTAGCACTCCTGGCAGAGGGAACAGCAAATACAAATTCCCCCTGAGTGGGAACCTGCTTGGCACATTTGGTCTTTTCCAGGAAAGCAAAGAGGCCCATGTGGCAGGAGTGGAGGATGTGAGCAGAGAATGGGGAGAGGTGAGGTCAGAGAAGTAGCAGAGATGATGAATGTAGTTGGCAGAATAATGGCCCCCCAAAGATACATCCTAATCCCTGGAAACTATGATTCTGTTCTATTACTCATCAAGGGGGAATTAAGGTTGTAGATAGAATTATGCTTGCTAATCAGGGGACGTTGAGATGGACAGATCATCCTGAATTATTGGATGGGCCCAGTGTAATCACACAGGTCCTTATTCATGAAAGAAGAGATGTGACAATTGAAGCTGAGTGATACAGTTGTTGGCTTTGATGGAGAAAAAAATGCCGCTACAAACACAGGAAGCTTCTAGGAACAGGAAAGTCAAGAAAACAGATTTTCCTGTGGAGCCTCCAGGAGGAATATCACCCTGCCAACACCTTAATTTTTTAGCTCAGTGAGACCCATTCCAGACTTTGACCTCTAGAACTGTAAGATAGTGAGTTGGTTTTGTGTTAAGCCACTGAGCTTGTAGTAATTCATTACAGCAGCAATAGGAAACTCATACAGTAAAGCTTGCTACCAGTATAAGGACTTTGGCTTTTACTTTGAAAGAGACAGCCTATAGGGCTGCCATAACAAAACAAACAAACAAACAACAACAACAACCAAAAAAAAAAACACAGACACTGTGGCTTAAGCAACAGAAATTTATTTTCTCACAGTTCTAGAGACTAAAATTCAAGACCAAGGTACCCACAGTGTTAGTTTCCTCTCAGGACTCTCTCCCTCACTTGCAGATGGCCAGCTACTTTCTGCTCCTTCACATGGTCTTTTCTTTGTGTATGCACATCCCTGGTGTCTCTCTGTGTGTCCTATCTCTCTTATAAGGACACCAGTAAGGTTGGATTAGTGCCCACCATAATGGCCTCATTTTAACTTAATCCCCCTATAAGGCTCTGTCTTCAATACTGTCACATTCTGAGGTACTGGGAGTTAGGGCTTCAACATATAAATGTTAGGGGGACACAATTTAGCCCATAAGAGATGGGAAGCCATCAGAGGGCTCTGAGAAGAGTGACATGATCCAACTTGCATTTGGAAATGACTAATCTTTTTTTTTTTAATTTTTTAATGTTTATTTATTTATTTTGAGAGAGAGAGAGAACATGAGCAGGGGAGGGACAGAGAAAGAAGAGAGAGAACCCAAGTAGGTTTCACGCTGTCAGCACAGAGCCCTGTGCTGGGCTCGATCCCACAAACTGTGAGATCATGACCAGAGCCAAAATCAAGAGTCAGATGCTTAACCAACTGAGCCACCTGACCCTGCAAAAGGATGAATCTGGCTACTGCATTGAGAATGGACTACAGTGACCAAGGGTAGAAGCAGAGTCCAGTTAAGATGTAATCATAAGGACCCAAGCAAGAGAAGATGGTGCTTTGACCTGGGAGAAATAGCAGAGGTGGTGAAGAGTGGTCCCATTTGGGATATATTCTGAAGGTAGAAACTGGTAGGATCTGCTAATGGGTTGGGTGTTAAGTATGAGAACAAAACAAAAGAGGGGTCAAGGATGACTTCAAGATTTGGAGCTGAGCAACAGGAAGGATGGAATTTCCATTTTCTGCAATTGGGGCAGACTGTGGGGGGAGGTACACATTTGTCAGGAGCTGAGCATAGGAAGTTCAAGATGCTTCTTACTATCAAGTGGCAATGTCAAGTAAGCAGTTGGATAAGTGGGTCTGAGAGAGAGCTCTGGGCTGCAGATATACATTTGACAGTCGTTGGCATATACATGATACTTAGAGCCCTCAGATCAGATGAGATCTCCAAGACAGGGAGTAGAGCCAGAGGTAGGAAGAGGTGGGAGAACGGAGACCCAGAGCACTCCAATGTTGAGAGGTTGGAGAAACCCTGAAAAGGAGAATGACAGGGAGTGGTCAGTGAGGTAGATGACAAATCATCTACCTGGTATCCTGGAAGGAAAATGACAAAAATGTTCCAAGAAGGAGGATTCTTTCTTTTTTTTTAAATTTTTTTTTTTAACGTTTATTTATTTTTGAGACAGAGAGAGACAGAGCATGAACGGGGGAGGGTCAGTGAGAGAGGGAGACACAGAATCGGGAGCAGGCTTCAGGCTCTGGGCCATCATCAGCCCAGAGCCCGACGCGGGGCTCGAACTCACGGAGTGTGAGATCGTGACCTGAGCTGAAGTCGGATGCCTAACCGACTGAGCCACCCAGGCGCCCCTCAAGAAGGAGGATTCTAATTATCTGTGTCAACAACTGCTGATAAGTAATTAGATGAGGGCTGAGAAATACTGTTGAGTTTAAGTGGCCTGTGGGTCATCAGTGACATGAAGAGCATTGTGTCAATGGTAGTGGTGATAAAGCCTGATTGGAGTGGGATCCATTCATAACAAGGGATCTGTTGAATGGCTGTGTAGGTGAAACAGTTCCTTAGTGCCTGCCTTCTGTGTGACAGCACACTGCTGGCATGATCACACCTGTGGGTCTTATCTGACCCACATTAATGGTCAGGCTCAAGGTCTCAGTCTCCCAGTACCTCTTATTGGGAGCAACATCACTCACACCACAGCTCCACTCTGCCCGCCAATTAGCCCCTGCTAACACTGTCCTAGTCTTTTGCAATATGGTGAGGAACACTTTGTGGGTACTTTTATTATTTTTTTTATCTTTATTTTTTTTAATGTTTATGTATTTTTGAGAAAGCACTAGCAGGAAAGAGAGGAGGAAAGAGAGAGAGAGAGAGAGAGAGAGAGAGACAGAAACAGAATCTGAATTAGGCTCCAGGCTCTGAGCTGTTAGCACACAGCCTGATGCAGGGCTTGAACTCACGAACCATGAGATCATGACCTGAGCCAAAGTCGGACTCTCAACCTACTGAGCCACCTGGGGCCCCTATAATTCAAAGACCTGTTCATTGTATTTATAACTTTCCAGTGAGACCCTACTGGGACTCCACATCACCCAGTCTCTATGTCCTATTGAGTCAGCACTGACTGAGGCTGGGAAACGGAGCAGCTGGGATGGCCTCACCATCAGGAAGGGGCTCGGGTAGATACTGATATGACCCACAAATTGGGACGTGAAGAATCTGTTCACCAGCCAACTGTTAACTTGGGCCTCCAGTCACAAACATACGGCCTCTGTGAATTACATCCTTTTTGTGAATCCTCTTGTTCTTTTGCAAACATACAATGTACTTTTTGTTATTTCAAAAGTCTTAATTCTTAAATATGAACTACAACATAACTGTTTTAACCATGTTTGGGTAACTTTTTTTTTTTTTTTAATTTCTCAGAAGCCTTGAAAAATGGCAGTAAGCTCAGTGCTCTCAACTGTCCTGGGAGACACAGTTGGCAAATTGCTTTATCTGCAATTCTTTGTAGCACTTAACTTTTTCTTCTTCTAATTTCAGTATTTATGTGTCTCTATTTTTCTCTTCTTAAATAAAAAGCATCACATCTCATTCCATTTCTCTTAGTATGGAGCACTGTGGTTTGCATCCATTAACCACTCATTGAATTCATTAAATGAGAAAATGTGAAGTGCTTTGACTGACATCAATGAAGTATCAAACTTTGGTTAGTGTAATCAGAGTAATCTGAGTAGGTTGACAAGGGAAAAAGGAGTCAAGGAGAATCATTCTGGATCAACCATACCTTTTACTTTTCAGAGTGAGAAATACAATTCCAACAAAATTAGTACCCAGGAGCTGCACTCTGACCCTTGGAGCAGTTCAGAGGTGAATGCAGTACTGTAGAAGGTCTCCGTTTGCTCAAGGAGATCTACGAAGAACAAAAAAAGACATAAGCTTAAATCCATCACCAGCTTTTTTTTTTCAATATATGAAATTTATTGTCAAAATGGTTTCCATACAACACCCAGTGCTCATCCCAAAAGGTGCCCTCCCCAATACCCATCACCCACCCTCTCCTCCCTCCCACCACCCATCAACCCTCAGTTTGTTCTCAGTTTTTAA